>NW_008751794.1:209561-294882 GCF_000715545.1 Opisthorchis viverrini
ATATATATAGTAATCGAAAGTACATTCAAGCAGCCGGTAATTGGGCTGAAACCCAAACCTGTATCTTCCTTACCAGCAAAACCTTACCTGAAACTGTCAGCGTTTAGGGAGACAGTCGACATCCATGATGCTTGTGTGCTCAGGAGACTTTTTTATGAACAATACACTTGTCTTGAGAATATGAAATCTACTTGACTGGTTAACAATGACCGCGTCCCATTTAAATTGCAAAACCTAATAATAGCTACTATGAGAAAGGTGATACAGGGACAAACTACTTTTTAATATTTTTTATACATCCTTTTGTTTGAATATCAAATGCAACCCAGGTATTCCCCCAAAACAATAGTTCCAAAACTTCACCCACTTAGGGCGATCACTGGGTTAGATAACCGTTTCTTTCGTGATAGCAACCGTGACACTTAATTTATTGACGACACTTCGTTCAATCAGAAATGTTCACCATGATCATTGAGCAAAATGTCTTTCCTCAGGAATTTCCTTTGTCCTAGAAAAAATTGCAAGACACTCAGTCAGCCGAAAAACTGAGCTGCGTGATTGGTGAACTGAGTTGAAGACATCGAACTCATTAACGAACTCTCCTCATAAGTAGGGTTAAATGGTAGCAGAATGAAGCGAGTTTTTTTGGAATTAGACTGAGTCTAACCAAAAAATTCACATTCGTTCACCTTTCCGAATCTCTCCACCCCTTAAGCCTAACAAAGCGTTATGAATCTTGAATAATGAGAGTTTTTAAGTGCACCTCAGTTGCGTATTTAGCCCTGCTTCGGCGCTCATCTATCATAAGATTCGCATTAAACTAGGCAATAAATCGGACCGCGCTTTTTGAACCGCAGAATAATATGTCTGTTTTGATTTTTCTGGCGTACAGAGCAGCCATTCATCAGAAAATGTCAAGAACGGCTGCCTACACAAAGAACACTTGCATACTCTGCGTGATTACCTTCAGAAAACTCGTAAAATTGGAATGTTTTCCATTGTATGGCTAAATTATGACCGCTTTTTGTTGAGAACCACTGTTTCAGAGTCTGACGGGTAAATGGTGATTACTGTATAAATTCACTCAAAATACAAGGTAGTAATCATTTTCTAGTCACGTTTATGCCACTGGAATATACTCTTTCCGAAGGTATGTTGGAATTGTGGCCGCAAAACCAAGTTCACGTTAAAATCATTTTCGATTAAACACTCCTGCTCCGATCATAGCGCAATTATTCTCATGAATCCGCAGTAACAGAGGAAGCACTGAACTTGACGCGGATTTATCAGAATAATCGCGCTATGATCAGAGTAGGGCTGTTCAAACGTAATTGTTGCGAACTCGACTCCTACACATTTCATCACCACCTACAGTGGCACCAAGTGTTTGTTTATGGTGTAAATCAAAGGAACGTTGAACTTTAATCCGTCTGTTCTGTGCGCAGCTGCTCTAAATGGCCCTCGAACCTTTTAAAAAGCAGGATATTTGTCAGTTTGAAGATTTAATTGCGACTACTTTGTTGGCCTTTTCCAGGTAAACATGCTACAGGAATCGGTGTTTTCAAGCAGTATGAGACTCCTCAGTAGTGGTGCAATGTAAACACAGGTAAGCACCAAGGTTTTTACCCACTAAACAGATTCTAACTGATCAACTTATTCACATTCGTAAACTGTTAGTGGGTGAATTAGCATATTAACTTTAAGTGCTCTAATCTCGTGTACAAACAACATACGAGACGTATCTTCCGCAGTAAATTTAGCTCTATCGGTGCGCAGGCGTGCGGGGTAGTAACAAACTTTTATAGGGATGAAAGCAGTCTTTCATCTTTATTCCAAGGATTATGTCATTTTATAGTGGTGTTCCTTGCAGGGAGCGGCACTGAAACAATTTCTGCCGTAAAAAACATCACCTGCCTAAACCAACCACAATACTAAACATTCCACCTCGACTACAAATGCGATTTAAGCCAACCAATAGGCTTTCCATCAGGTGGCCAATCAGCGATGGTGTTTTTGCTTTAACCAACCTCTAGGGGTCAGACAACGCTTGTCAAACCTTAGAAAAATCAAAGGATGTATCACAGAGGGTTGTAGTTTTAACCAAATGAACACTACAGTTTTCAACGATTCGTCATTAACGCTAAGCACAGATTACTCATGGATTTATTTGCGGCGTGTGTTAATCGGAACAGTCCTTACATCCACAGTCGTGCTGACAATCTTGGGAAATTCGCTGGTAGTTCTGGCAGTTTTACGGGAAAGTCACATGCGATCAAATTTGACCAATCGATTTTTAGTCTCCCTTGCAGTGGCTGACCTGTTTATGGGCAGCGTAGTTATGCCCTTTGCGGTTTTCCACACTTTATCCAGTGGGGCCTGGGTTTTCGGTCGTGTATGGTGTGACCTATGGCATGCATTTGACGTTTTGAGTTCCACTGCGTCGATACTGAATTTGTGTGCCATCGCAGTGGAAAGATTTTGGGCCACTGAAAGTCCAATCAGCCATGCATCTCGTCAAACTCGACAAAAATGTACAGCCATGATGGTAATTGTATGGATATGTTCTATTCTCATTTCGTTTCCGGCTATCGCCTGGTGGAAACAGACAAGCGACTATATTTGGGATGATTCCCCCACCTGTAGGTTCACCACGGATAGAATATATCTAATTGTTTCGTCGATGGTATCGTTCTACATCCCTTTTGTGGTGATGATATCAGTGTATACGAAAATTTACCGCACAGCGACCAATCTAGTTCGAAGTCTGCGTGCTGGAGAAAAAGTTGTTTCGTACTCCACGGGGAAGAATAACCAATCTCAGACAGGAACGTGCTTTGAAAGAAAGCGCGGCTTCTCAAACCCACTCACTGATCGTGTTGGCTCACAAGGAAAAATGATAGTTCTGCGAATGCATCGTGGAGGAATTCGGGAGCAAAATCTGACAATGTGCGTACCACAACTCACGGTCTACGACGGGGTGTCGTGCACACAGGTCTCCTCCCGCCACAGTATGGAGTTTGAATGGATGAACACAAACGCTGGGGTCCGCGAGAAGAGTTGCAACATATGTAGCAGGGTTTTTTGTCTACAAAATTCCGGTAGACATACACAAACAATGGTGGCTCAACGGTCGACCTGTCCATTGACACAACATGTAGAAAGTGGAATGTGCAGCTGCATTCAGGAAATCATGAGCAACCGAATTAAATCAAATACTGTGTGTCCTTGTCTACAAAATGAAGGTGGATCGAACCTGAATTACCACAACTTTGTTCCGGGGATAAAGAAAAAATCAAAGCCAACTGTTGCTCGCCTTGTAATGAACGACACAGGCAATGCTCTTATTAATCAACCCAAAGCAAAACAGTGGATGAGTAAACTACGTCACTTTGCGGCTTCTAGTAGACTGAGCAAATTCGTTCGGGAACAAAAGGCTGCCCAGACCCTCGGACTTGTCATGGGATTATTTGTCATTTGTTGGCTTCCCTTCTTTATCTGTAATCTTATTGTGGCATTTTTTCCTGACTGGACCCATTCTAATGAAACGTTTCAGATTGTTTTGGTGATCGTTACCTGGCTTGGCTACATCAATTCCAGCATTAATCCAATAATTTATGCTCATTCGATTCGGGAATTCCGCCGAGCTTTCAAACGTTTGTTATGCCCTTGGCGACTCAAGTGGACAAGGTGTCAGCGTCACAAACCATTTCAGACAAAAAGATGCAATGATGTATTTTTGAAATCCAGAAGGAATGTACAAATTCATGTAATGGACGGTGCTTCAATCATTCAGGGATGTGATGCTGAGTGGAGGGCTGATTCACCAATTGCACTCTCGCAAGAATTTAATGTACCTTCTGTATGTCATTTCCACGACAATCAAAACGTGCTCCCCAGCCGCAAATCAAGACCATTCCTCTCAGTGTGTGATATATCTCCGAACCGCAAATCAACCAATCTGCACAGCACAGTCAGTGGCCCACCTGGTTTGTCACGCTCTGACAAAAGGCCAGATGGAGGTTGCGCATCGGTTAGAACTCAGGTGACACATAAAGTACCACTGTTTTATAGTGGATATTCATGGTCTCATTTGCGGAGTTGCCACGGCAACGATTTGGGTGAACTACGACCTAAGCATAATTCTGCTGGCACTACTTAGTAACCGTGCTTTATATCATTTAATTCCGATAAGAAATCGTTTAGAACATTACCTCGTTCAGAGCTTTTATTCAGACAGATTTGTTATATTAATTACACTGTTACTAATGTGCATTTTCACTTATAAGAAATCACCAAGCCTATGTCAAGTAGTTTTGGAATATGACGCGTCACACGTTTGCTGTTGGTGTTTTTGCTGCAAGTCTGCATAGAATGGCTGATTTCATGCGTTCCATAGTCCATTCGAGTTCAACATGCATTACGATGGTGGTAATGCTTTTAGGAAGGTAGGGTCTGAGTACTGGACGATTGCGCTGCATAAGTAACATACGGTGGACCAACTGTTTTGGTTATATTGAGTTTTCATAGTTTTATGTTATCCTATGAATCATACAAGTAGAAACTGAATGCTGTTTATTCATAGGTTTCGCCATAAGTTAAATAGAGATCGCCCAAAGATCGGTTGTTCATTAACGTTCGTGGGATGACGTCAGCTTGCGCGGAAAAGTTGCCTTAAGTTTTTACTTCCTGGCTTTCACCTAGAGCTTACAAACACATCTAGGTAATTCAGTGACTTCCATTGTGGAATTTTCATTATGGAACCAAAGGATTCTCATGGGGAACTAGAAAAGCTAAGGCCAAGGAAGGGATCATCATAATGCGGATGCTGTTCAAAATAACCCGACTGCTCGTTGTTTGAATAAAAAAAGAATAACTCTCGCATATCCCATGCGCGTCTGCTAGTTTCCGTTAATGAGGTATAATAACTGTTTATGGTATTTTGGGGAAGAATAGAGCAGCCGTTTAGGAACTACTCCACGGAAATGCTCCACCAAATGCCCCACAAATGTTTTGTCCACAATCATAAATAAAAACATTTTTACGACCGACTTTTGATTAGCAGTGTATTTTTTGCACAAAAATATGTTTGAGAAGGTGATGAAGATTGATTTATGATGGTAAGGGGGTTCCTAACGCATACAGTTCCATTCAACTTACGGAAACGGAGGGTAAGTGACCGAGTCAAACATATCTAGAGTTACTACAAAACAAGTTTCACCCTGATCAACTCATGCTTTACTTCCGTACCACGTTATCTCCTTGCTTGCATACTGGTGTCTTGTCTGTGGTTTTTAGTTAAGAGCACTACAGCTGCTTATGTAAATTAATCCCTACTTACTACCCTTTCGACGGGACACAGCTAGTAAATACCTACCAAAAACCAGCGATATGTTCGTAGGTGAAAATGTTTTTTTTGACTGAATACCGGAAGAGCAATTTGTCTCTTCATGCTTCTTCATAATCAGAGATGACACTGATTAAATTTTTTTGCTGCACCTTCAAGGTGAAGGTCATCTAGAGCGTGGATCCAGTTAGGAGCGACAACTGAGCAGTTGTGCGGAAAATCAACATATACCACAAGTTCGCTGCGAACAATAATTATTTAGACGGTGGATCAATTAGCACGATTATCCACTCTGCGACTAGAAAACCTTTCCGTTTTGAAACTCTCCTGTTTCTTGTGTGATCATACGAAGAGGATTTCAACAACAGTTATTTTTGGGTACGTACAAATAATTAAGTCACATACAGCGTGAATGCAGACGTTCTGTATTTTATTATGTAGTAGGAAATTACCGATTGCGGATTTTGTTTCATCAATTAAGAGAGAACGGAAATTTTGCAGGTTTATTCCTGTAAATTGTCAAAAATTGCTGTTCACTGGTTTTTCGAATGGTTTGCGTCCAAGCATCCCGTGTAATCTAAGCCTGATACACACAAACCCTAAGTCAAAATGGCTGGCTGAGCAGCTGGACGACCCCTTGTGTCATAAAGTTGAGCTTGTAGCCGGTTAATTTGTCCAAAGCATCGAATGTTTGCAAACTTTTACTTATGGTTTAGTCCTCTAAGTCAAGGTAGTCTAAGCGGAGAATTTGAGAAGCACTGTACAGCAATTTCATCCTTACTGGGAATTATCAACATTTCTCATTTCACACATTGCCATGGATACTACAGCCTACCAGCTATGGGTGGAATGCGTGGTAATTTTTCGATCACTTTGGGAAGCGAAGAATCTGCGAACGATCATGTATTAAGTACCCTAGAAAACGTTGTATGTGAGCTAACACAGTTATGCATAAGCTAAAGATGAGCACTTCTATAAACAATCTTTTATGTGGCTATTTTTCGAATTGCTGCATCTGATGTGCTTCCAGAAAGGTCGCAGTAGTTCAATAATGAGGCCACTCTTAATTGTATTAGGCTGTACGTTAAAAGAATTATCTTGCATTGTATTGAATTTTACTTTTGTGATGCATAATGGCAATATCAGTAGTAACTGGAAGAATTTTGTACAGTTGCACGTAAAGTGCGAAAAAGTATGTGGGAGCATTTTTAAATGACCTAAATAAATTATTTATTGGATTTTCTGACAATTCAAAACACTGGAATCCAAATATTTCTGAATATTTCTTAGCTATTTCTGAGTAAACTATGGTGGCCTGTTGCTTGTAGGTGTTTAACTTATTGCTCAAGTTTGCCTCCTCGATTAGCCCAATATCCAATAATTTGGAATGCGAGTATTCCTAAGGTTGGATTGTCAGACAAATTGTATTGCGGAAATGTTGGAATACATGGAGAAAAAAATTGGGTAACTATTTTTGATTGTTAACTAAGCGTGTTTTTCTCCTGCTTTATCCACAGTTGTTTGAGCCAAAATATCTAACAGTTTATTGTCGTACTAAAAGTACGGCAAGTTCGTCAAGTTCATCAAACAACATTGAACTGGATTGTCCAAGACTTCTCGATCAACATCTTAAGACTACGGATCTGAGAGACATGCGTCCAGTAATTGTAAATATATTACCAGCAAACTTAGTGTGGTAAATCTGTTTCGATATACCCAACTTTTGGCTCACATAAAAGGACTCGATCTCTTGATCATTTTGGAATCGGACCGTTCATGTTTTAGTATCACCTGTCGACCTTTAAGCGAAGAGTTCGTAGTTATCAGGTGTTCCATCTGCACTGACTACCAGAGTTTCTATTGCTTGATTGACCCAACAGCCACTTGAGTCAATGTGTGGAAGAAAAAAACAACTTACTGCGGTTGAAATACACCGAATCTCAGCGTGTATTGTTGCATTGGCTACACTGTGAAGACTCTATAACTAGAAACATTTACTAATTCAGTGGTCTAAATTTAATTTCACAAGTATTATATATCACTGACCATGTAGGATGTATTGGCAATTCGATCGCAGCTTAGCCGCTGCTCCTAGGATGTTGCGCATTTTATCTAGAGTGAACACGTTTTGTAAACTTTTGATAGATCACGTCAGGTGAATGAGAAAGCCTAGAAATGCGAAGTAGTCACCGTCTCGAGTAAGATCACGTTGCAAGTGCATTAAAATGGACGGATGTCACTGGAGTGATAAAGAATCCGGAGCATGCATGCTATGGATGAAGGTAGAACAATGTAAGATGAAACATAGTCACTGGGTGCCGTAGGAGAAATGCAGATCGGGTAAGAAGCTGATACCAAACAATTCTGTTACCCTATGGATTTACACTTCACCTAACATCCAGAAGTCTAGTGTGCCGCTCCCTCATTCCGTGTATAAAAATTCTTCGCAACAATCCTGACTGGCAAAAAAATTTGGACGGTATGATCCAAACTGGTTATACCTTAGCTGAAAGACATCTGATGGAACTAACGAAGGATGCTATCGATCAGATTTAGGACAGCGCTCCTTTTGGTTTTGAGTCGGAGTTTTTTCCTGTATTGAAATCACTAACGCTATTTACGACTATGTCGCATAAAACAGTTCAGAATTGGGATACGTTTTGACTAACCCCTGCTATTTGATCAGGTTGTACACAACATATAGGCGGTTTCCATCTAAGGCACATATTACAGTCAAGTAGACGGCTTTACACTGGGGAGTCTACGGGTGGCGACGGTATTAAATGACGTCTTTATGGGTTACCTAGAATGGTTTACTGGTAAACTCGATCCAGGAAATTGATATTTTTACAAATTGTATTGATGACGTTTTACTGGTAGTTGATTAGGTGGCTGATGATCTGTTCATCGAGGATGGCAATTGGCTTGCAAACGTTTCGTCCCTAGTCGGAGAGACATTGTCGGTGCTTAGTTGAGTCAAGGCTTGCTTGATGCCTAGCTGCGTTCTTATAGGTGCTGAAAAGTAGCTAATATCCTCTTATACAATTGACTAATTGGTGTATACGTTTTTTGTAATAATGTTGGCCCGATCACGATCTGTCTTGCGTTGTCGACTGAGTGTTGTGACCCACGTGTGAAATATTTCAACTTCCCAGCAGTTCTTTTGACAGGTTGTAAGTTGAAGTCCCCGGGAGAGATAGAACTAGTCAAACTGGTGTTCTTTCATTTTGTACTTTCGGGAGTCCGTAGAAGCGAGAAATAGCGGAGTCCTGAGCTCTCATTTCCCAGTAACATCTTGTGATCCTTTTAGGCTCTTGAAGTTTCTTTGGGGTTCTGTTGATTTTGTTCGAAATTGTTTTCCTTTAGTCAATCTCGATGGGGCAGACACTAGTATTATGCTCTGAAAAAATTGTCACAGACAAAGTCTCTCTGGTGTTTACTCTCCCCGGGGCGTCAAACCGAATAATACTCCGATCCACAGGGAAATATTTGATTTCCAGCGAAATGAAACTGAGAATATGGCAAATATGCACATCACCTCCGCATATGGAGCCAGTAACCAAAAATAAAAATACGGGCCATAGACTAGACTTGGTTCAGATGCCTCCTGTTCATAGACACCAAAGAATCCGAAAAACCTGCACGAATTCAGCGCATCAGAAATGGGAGTTACGTCTGTGGAACCCAACCTGACATTTCGACTAAATAAACATCCAGCCAGGTAAAAGAGAGAATGCAAAACCGTATTACACGAATTTGCTTCCAGAATGTCGCTAAATTCTAGAAGTCTGCTGGAGATCAGGAACAAGACCTGAAGAGTCCTAGATACTCATCCCCAGAACGACCGAGTGAGATTGGCTGGAGGGCGAAAAAGTCTAGCAGTTGGAGTGCAACAGAAATTTGACCTACACGTTGCTTATTTGTACCTGATATGGTTGCGATATATCCCAGAGGTAGGATGAAAACCAGTCAGAATACAACTTAAGAGAAACGGCGAATAAGGAACGGTTGCTGCGTGAAAGATTACAAAGGCTCTGGGTTTAGAGCTGTGCTGGTTACTGAACCACTGACGCTAAAGCTGATCACTTAAAGTTGGCTCACTCTAATAGTAACTGCACAATCTGAAAGATCTACGAAATCAGTGTAATGTGCTTTAATTTGGGATTACTGAACCACCTAAAAGGTGATCAAAGTAGGGTTCGAAATAAATACCGAAGAAATTAATTCTGCGCATTTGGAAGCCAAGAGAATTCTTATGGAATGTAACACATTACTACCATTTTAGATGACAAATGAAAGAAAGCAGCCGATGGCCTTCAACGGTATAGGGAAGTTCAAATCAGGGAAAACAGTATATGACGCTCAGTATTCGCACAATTGAATTGAATTTTCGGAGACAATGAGCTGTCCCTGATGGACTAAAGCAATCGCGCAACTGAGTTCAGAGTACTAGTCCAAACTTTTGAGCCCCATTTAGGCATCCGGGGCTCTCAGCGACGCTAAGAAATTATACGACTAAAAATTTCCTCAGAGGTATGATTACTTCAGTGGACAATAAGATTCGGTGAGCTGCAAAAATGTGCGAGTAGATTAGGATGGTTTTTAGTTTGAGCACACATGCAACAAAACCCAGCATTTTGGAGTAAAACGTTTTACTCCACTCGTAAAATTTTGCAGCTGAGAGCACCGTGCGGCTAATGGGTCATGACGTACATCTGTGCTTGAGCTAGCCGTCCAATATCACAATGGTGGGCGAAAATAACGTTTTGCTTTAAGAAATGACCGCCGATTTTCGTCCGCATTTGAGGCCAGATGAACCAAATCCGTTACCCTCGAGATTCTTTATCCGGTTACAACAAGACAACTTTCTCCATCCTGCCGAATGCTAAACCGACGTCCGTTTACACTGCTTCAGAATTCCGATAGTTAGCCTCATGTGTAAGACGGGAGATAAATCTAACTCCCCTTTTACCTAACTTCACAAAAGGGAGCTAGCAACCGGATTGTTAGTTGATCAAAAACCTTACCGCCTGTCTATGCTTTGTCTCATTATTTGTTTGAAATTTTGTGCAGAATTTTATGGATTCACTAGCCATGATTGCGGTCTTTATATCTATATACAATTGTCGTTATTTCCGTCTGTAGGATTTATAGAGGTTGCCCAATTTGATTAGTGCATCCGCATCCATTGTCTCCCTCGTGCTTTGTTTCGTTCCGCAACCCACAACTTGCAATACGTGACAAGACATGGCTTGACTGATGACCGCCCATATCATCCCTCCGAAGATTAACAGCTAATTGTTTCCCTCGATAGGTGGTGGAGAGTAGTTGTAGAGGTCACTCACTAGATCATGCGTCACAGCATAAGCTACTTGAAATTCACACAGTTTTCGATTTCAGGAGATCCCGGTTTGATTGCACGCTGTAAATAAACATAACCATCTACAGTATGCCTGAATGGAACAATACACTCTAATATACATGGCTCTGACGATGGATGGGAACGCTTTTGCCTACTACTAGCGAATCATTCTATGATTCCCCTTCAGGGGTGACAGGTAGAGGCCAAATCAAAGTAGTGATATCCAATGTTGTCTTGTTCAAGAAAATTTAGCCCTTCTAAGTGAAAATGCGCTTCAACCGCACCAGAGTGTCCGGTATAGTCTATTTCAATGTACATTCGTTTCGAACTCCGTCGACACTTTTACACCATTCGAGAAGGCGTATTTCGGCGGAGAGAACTGGTTACGGACACTCACACCAATGAGAAGCAAAAGTGGCTTAGGGTATGGTAGAATTGCATGATAGAAACCTGAAATAAGCAACAATGGTCGCATTTTCCATAGAGTCCTTTGTTCTTTTGTACATCTGTCCTTGAATGATTTGTCGTTGGCTCAGTAATCGGCATTAGATACACAGATAATGCTACTTGTGATGGTGGATAGGGCTCACTACAACCGAACATGTTCAAAGTTGACAGTTGCTTTTCATATCGCGATATCCGATTTACGTAAAATCTCAGTTTACTTCAATACTCATGCATTATTTCGAGGAACATCGTGGGTTGTTTTTTGACAGCACAGCTCTGCTGCTGTTGTTTGACAGCATATATTGACGTCCCCCCGACAAAACCTAGCCATTTTCTACTATCTCTCATTTTTCATTGCCTTCTGTGAATACTAAAATAGGCTCAGAATGGCAGATTAATTGGCAGCATGTCCCAGAAGCATTGCTTATGATAGAGCAGTGTTCACTCATGAGTAGCTGATAAATTGGTGCGGTTTTGGTGCAACACAACTTACAAGGTTATTGAGACGAGTTTCGAACGTTTTGTTCAGCTCAACACAACGCCATACAAAAGGGGAATATACATGCGATTGAGCTTTAGGAAAGCTTCCGCACAGTTTACAGATATTTTAAACGAATCATTTCTATGAATGTTGATTTTAAATGCACCAAATTCACTTGTTTTTTGATAGTTTCTGTCAAATACAATCACCATACACTTTTGCCTTCAGGGTAAATAATATAAAGAAAAAACAACTGCTTTTTCTCGTAAGCACGCTCAGAAATTGTTTGCCACAAGGAAATTTGGCTCCGATTGTCTTTTTCCTGCTAGACAGTCAATTTTCTAACGCCCCCACAGAGCTGTTCAGTTGCCAACAGGCCTGTCTTATCAACAGTGAAACGTGGGGGATGACGGGAAACACGTGTTTACCAGAGATTTGGGGATGAACTGGGTTGGTATGATGGCGTTTTTCGATTGATTAGTGTGCTTTTGTCTTGTGAACAAAAAACGGTTTGCGAGATAGAAGACTACGAAAGTGTAGTAGGCAGAATATCAATCCCGTCCTCTCCTAATCGATGGTTACCATGATGGGAAAATTTAGAAAAGCTGTATAAGTTTGGGGATTAAAATATTTTAGTTACATTTGTTGGCTTAAAGTAAATATAATACAGGCCACAATTTTTGTGAATAAGGTCACGTAGGCTGCATTAAGTGACTTTCGATAAAGCGCATGTGATTTCGAGCAAAAAAACATTTGTTGAAGTTATGCAACAGCGCAGACTTTTGTCGCCTTTTTGTGCCATCGGACAGAGACATTCAGCACTTGTTCTTAGGCTGTGCCTCTCTGCATAGCGTTGCAATCCTAGCTTTCTAACCTAAAAAAATTACTTCAGTATGGAAACGAAAAACTCTAGAATGGGGCACACACTCTGACTTGTGGAACGTCCAAAAAACGCCGGACACCTCCTCGGGCAGTCATTTGAACTTATGGAATCTCTATCGATGCACAGCGCAATTCGCACAGGTGCGTAAATGGTTTTCCATCTCATCTTTGAAAGAGTAGCGGCAACCAAAGCGCGAATATCTTGAACGACCACAAGAGAAACTGTCCCCATAAAACCTTCTGAACCCGAAAAAATGGCCATATCCAGTAAAATCCCCAAATAATCCACAGTCGTATTACTGGTGTTAGGTATGTGGCGTAAATCTGGACCATCAAGGTTCTCAATTGTTATACAGCATTACCAATATGGTATTTCGTTTTTTAATTAAAGCCACAGTATCCCAGAGGAAGACTGTTTGAAAAATGCAATCAGTACGGGGAAATTACACATTTGGAGTATTTATATTGTAGGTTCTTGTCACTTAATGAGTTTCCGGATTATTTTGCACGGTGTTGATGTTGCCGTTCATTAGTTTACTTGTAACAGTCCACCACTATTATTATTGCTGTAACTGCCAGGTTTGCATCTCAGGTTACATGAATCCGATAAAAATTTAGTTATTCCTTAGGAATAATAAAATATATTTATGGGTTATGTTCACTAACCTTGATGCCCATCATTGTTCAGCGTCTCTTTGTTATTTTATTATAGTAGTGACGATGAGACACTAAATATAATATTGTCCTCAAATTAACCGTTTAGGTCACATGTTCGTGGACTAGTTAGTTCAAGTTAACAAGATCATCGGTCAACCATACTTCGAAAAATCACCGGCTCTGTTGCTAACATAACATATTGATGTACCGATGGCAACTGCCTTACTTCTATGGAGTTCTGTGAAACAAATCTGCCTTGAATAGCATCCGACAAGCAGTACTATGAACAAACTCCTCTTCTGGTTCGCACTGAGGCTTGTCTTGTCAGAATTAACAGACGTGTATTGATATCCTGCCTTATTTCACCTCAGAAGTTTGATGATTCGGTACCTATTCATTTTGTGTCTTCTCTAGCATGATAGTCAGAGACTTGTGTCAATGAGTATGCCAGGGTTTTAAATAATGTTCGCCCTCTATCCACAAGCCACTGCGTGTTTACTGATGGAGTTGGAATGGAACAAGATTGTAGCTAATGATTTAAAATGACTTTAAGACTTAGATCATTTGGTTGAATTTGTTTCCCATTATCTGTGGGATTCAATTATATGTAGAACGCAGTGTCGGTCGTTGCTGTGTTGTCGTGGCCTGATAACCGTAGGTCACTTGTAAGATTGTTACCTCTTGAACAGCATCGTAAGTCATGAAGCCTTCCTCACTTCAAAGTGATCCGTTGAGCAATATTGTAACAGTGTGTTCACATAATGTTGGTCGTGAGCTGCCATTCTGAATAGCAAAAGTACTTTGTGTGCGGAGATTTCGTTCCGTATGTGAAGCCAATATATGGTGCAAAGCCGAGGAGCAATTTGTCTCGGCTTTTCAGCATAGATTGGCTTCGCCTGCAGGACAAAATGTCCATGAAAAACCCAAATCTCCTCACACTGCCAAAATACTTTATGTTGAATACTGGAATAAGTTTGTTTTTGGGTATGGGGTGTTTTTACTCGGAGTAATTTGGTGGTAAAATTTAGGAAAAGTATTAAACCACTTCTGATGTGATTTTAACGTCGAAATTCGTTCTGAGAATTGCGTTGTTCCGATGGTATAAATTTTAAACATCAGATAAAGTGCGCGACTTAAGAACTTCAATCTTCCTAAGTACCCATAAGAAAAACAAGATCCACTAAGTTCAGTCTTATACGTCACTTATTTGCACATGTCTGCTTTGCCTTAACTCATGATCTACAAAGTCACGTCCAAGTTCAAAGAGCTTTTGAGTAGCTGCAAGAATGAAAAAACCTTGCGCAACAAGACAAGAATGCAAGAGCAGCTATAACGGTTGAACAAACGCAGAAAGAAATGACTACTTCAGTAGTATGTAAAACAGCGTTCAGTAACCCTCACTGGTAGCGCTTTGGGGCCTCTAGGGCACGACAAACGATTTTTTACCATTTATATATACATATATACATGATGTTTGTCTATTAATTCTGGGTTGTGTGACAGGTTCCATAACCGTCATATATTCTCTTTGCATTGTTCCCGGATGCTCCAAGTGAATATGAAGGCCAAAATATTAGAAGCCGGATCCACTGGTATTTTTGTTGGGTGGTTTGTGGAGGTGCATTGGATCGTGGAGAACCACTGTACCTCTTTGATTTATTATAAACTACCAAAAAATTTTATTATTTAAATCCCTGATGCCCGTCTTCTATTTACAACTGATTTTTGTTTCCTGTCATACTGTCCCCTCTCGGTGGATTTGTTTACTGAAAACTCTTATCTGAGCACATGCCACCATTACTTTAAGAAAAGTGGGAGGGTTGAATAAAACGAATCTCACATACCTGATGTCATTTTTCACCTCATTTATTCGAATGTGCTCCACATACTGCGGTCTTCCCTGCCTGTCAGGTGCTTTCAAACAAATTAGTCTTGCCTTTCTTCAAAGTGTGGAATGGAACGTGCGTAGCAGTTGCATGTGGTTGGTTTCCGCCACCGTGGTCGTGATTTATCATTCGTGCACACAATATCCTGATAGACTGCCAGGAAGGGTTTCACAAATCATCCAACTGACTTTTTTCGTGTTACTTCTGTTTCACAATTTAATACGTTTGTACGCCAATATTTCTCCTTTTTAGACCCCACAACACGAATATCGCGTGTCATTCTTTGATCGCTTCCTTCATGTCCAATGAGAAATTACTTTATTGGATATTTCTGACGACACGCAAATTTTGGACTTACTCTATAAGTCTGGTCAACCTTTGACGGCTGCCAAAAAGGATTGTCTCAGTCCTACTGCCGTGTCGAAGTGTTGTGACTGTAACAGCAGTTCGCAACTTCAAATCAAGCTTGATGACCCCTTACCAGATTTTGAACTAGATTTTGACCCCTTACTAGATTCTCAATAACCAGCATTTAATCTTGAGTGACGAAAGGAATAACTACCGGGTGCAACATACAGTCCATGGTGGTATTTCTAAATGTTGTTGATGATTGGTGAAGGTTGAGAATGAAATTGTTGCAAGAAGTTTCTGGTCTTGTATTTTCACAGATGCACGGCACCAATAAATAGCCGTATTTTATCAGGTCATGCCCGTAAAGCTAGATAGACTACTTGACAGAAAATTGAAGGCTGTCTTACTATAACCACTGAAAAAATGCATAAATTGCGGTGCACCTGTTGTCAAATTACATGAGTGGGAGAGAACAGTCCGTCAGATCATGCTAACTGGCACCCATCCAAGAAGCTAAGTGGAAGAAAGTAGTTACCGGAAATAATAACTCCACTCACGATGATGAACAGCCATATACAAGTTTGACAGAAAGGTATGTAGAATGAACAGGTGGTTCTGGAATGATGAGTCCCATCTTTGAGGGACTAAACATTGGGCTTTTGAGCATAGTGGCCCTCGATAAATTCTGGACTTGTAGTCGCAAATATGTGTATACAAACAAAATGGTTATTTTGCACCAAGATGGAAATATGGTCATTTTAATGTCCATACTGATGTTACCGCTTGTCTTTCAATCCTAATTTGTCTGCAACAAGGATACAGGAATTTATCCTTATCCACTGGAATCGGAAAACGTATTGGCGTTTCGAAGAAAGTAGTACTAATGTGACTAACTGCAGTCAGTTTATTCTACGTACAAAACAGTCCACTGTCTACGCAGAATGCATAAGTTTTATGCATCAGTAAACAGAAAACTCTATGCTTTTCTGAAATATTTTGAACAAGTTTGGCTAAATTTGGTATAAATTAACCAAAACTTGAATTTTGTTTTACCCTAATATTTCGAGTAATTGATCGATTTTTATTGGCTGATAAAGAGGTTTATTTATCAGAACTGGACAGAGGCGAATCCAGATTCTGCAGAATTTTCAGCCATTCGTCTGTTATCGGCCACTACCTGTGTTTTCAAGCCACCAAGTAGAGAACATGGATCTAGGATGGCATAAATATGAACGAGCTTCTCCGGACTTTCGAGCGATATGCAGTGATACAGGCCTGCACAAACTATGCACGAAAGCATTCGAATGCCGTCTTGCTGCTAACTTGCCTTGGTGGCTGTTTCGGAAGGCTAAATCACGGACAGCCAAACAGTTTAATTTAATGTATTCATTTGCCCAGTGACAAATAGAGCGGCACCAATGAAGGTCCACCAATAATCCTCCACAGACACACGAAAACACTTCAAGTGCACTGTATCGGGTTATTTACACGAACATATCGAGTTCCTTCTACCAGGACGTTGAAGCCAAAAATTAATGAGTATACGAATGCCTTAAGGGAAGAAGGTATCTCAAAACTTTCCTAAGGTACCATGTAGCAACATTTAACTTACACTCGAAGGCAAACACTTCAACAGTCGAATCTTTTGTCGTCCTTGTACTGCAGTGCCATCGTATATTTTTCAAAAGTCATTCTACCGCCGCTTCTGTCTGTCCAACTACGCCCACCTCATACCGGACAAATATGGTTGCACGCATGGGGTTACATGGTTATGGGCACGTAGAAGGGCATGTTTAATAAAAGCTATTCAGATCAACTAAAATAACTGCCTGGTTGTCTATTACACGTATACCGTACAGGATTAATTTAGGGTGGTCAATCGTCACTCTTTGTTATGCTGGATATAAACTACTCCAATTAAACGCCTGAAACCAAATCTGTGTACACAGGAAAAATACATTTGGAATAGTCTCTGCTTTCATAGGCTTCCTTGAATAGAGGGAATATTCACTCGCCCTTCCACTACAATTTATCAGCATTTTGCTCTTCGAATTTCCCACCTCTGTCCTGCCTCTGACCTGAATCAGTCACCACAATGACGCCTGATTCTTACATCCATCTGAAACCGATCCTGCGCCCGGATTCGACCGCGGCCAACTGCTACCTACGGAGTTTTCAATCTTTCCCTCATTACAACATGGGAGTACCCAGTTGAATTAGACGTCCCGAAATTAGACCAGCTGCTGCGATTTCTCCAGAATGTTTTTATTCATTGCGAATCCGAGGGGCGTATCTTTTGGCTTTGGTTCTTTGTAGTAGATTACGCATTTTGTTCTTTTGCCCTGATGGATACCTCAGGTTATACAAACGTTTACGGTGTGCATCAAAACAAAAATGTGACAGATCAAGCTCCATTTTTCGAATTGTGAAACCAATCGTGCATGTTCTTAATACGTTGCGTCGCTTCTCGTCGCTGTTACCGATTACAACACATGTACCAATTGGCCGCGTTTACTCTTGGGTGGCACCAAAGTACGCACAATGACCAAAAATCTACTCTTGGTCATCAAAAACATGTGAAATAAGTCCTCGTCTTTAGCGTCGGAAGGTTGTGTTAGCTCTTCTTGGTTTTGGCAATACTTTACGAATTGCGTATCAAAGCCGGTAACGTGAAATGGCTACACCTACTGTGTCCTGGGTACGAGGAACCGATATTTGTCGTCATACAAGGGGGTTTTTGGCAACACAAACAACTTCTCAATGTTTCACAGATATCCGCATTTGTCATCCTACGGTCTAAGCAAGGGATCAGTTTCTGCTCAAACGGGGCTTAAAGGTAGATGCTGACCGAAACCGCACACTAATGGCTTACGGTTAATCGCATTTGACCTCATCTCTCATTTAGATTCAGCCATTTTGCTCACCAGCTAAAGAGTCGTTGTCGCTCTCTGACAGGTAAGCAGATCATTGCAGCTTTTTATCAGACGTTCCATGTGCAAGTTTTTCGTTCGCGCGTTTGATGCGGGGATAGCCAATCGCTTGCACCGACAAGGACTATAAAAGCTCGCACAAGCAATACGTATGGTAGCATTTCAGTTAAGATCCCTAACCATGCTGTACGTGGTATAGAAACACGTCTTCCATATCGAAACGCCATAAATGATACCAAGACAGGGTTCTATATGGCGGAATCACCCTGACTGAACGGTATCGTTGTCCTGAGAACACCTTATGCGCCGGGAAGGGGGTCAAATGCACCCCATATTTAAGTAAACCGGATTTTTTTACCTTACATCGAAATCCGGAAAGAAGGAATGCTCCTCTGTCCTATTGGATTTCCCGCATCCCTGGTCCACTCACGCAGTGTGCTGGTTTCTCTGAGATTAAACAACGGGTGTGAGAGGGGCTTTACGACAGACCGGTTTTCAATGAATTCTTCGTCCCACACGTGAACCCGATCAGTATTGCAATGGCGGAAAGCATGGTTCCGGTGTCTCATCCTTATTGCGAATCATTCACAATGATTTAAACGTGTGATATATCGATAGATGTCTCAACATTAAATAGTTGTGTCACAAACGGCTGATTGCAGTGTGATTCATTCGCATTTACACAGAATATAGAGCTAATCGTCCTTCAAGCATTCAATTCAAATAACCTGATAAAGTGTATGCTTTGGCATAGAGCCCGAAAAGAATCCAGCGGGTTGTCGAAGACAAGTAGTTCTGGCTTCTTTCTGGTAAAAACACTTAAAATCCATTGCGTATCACTTTGTGTGTTCATATCAGTGCTTTATCATAAAAGGAACTTTTGACGTGTGTGACACGTTTCAAAAAGAGCTTGGCGTCAAATATTGAAGGATGTTTGCATGTATTGTCAGTTCATTGCCAAAATGTCAAGAAATAGTCGCCATTTTTTTGCCGAGTGGCGGTGAATGAGGTGCCAGTACGGTCGCTCAAGCGGTATTTTAAAGGATAGTGGTTGGTTCCAGTGTTTTAGACAAAACTTTTTGACGAAAGATTCGTAAGTGTATCGGATGTTGATTATATATGCTTCTTGGGATGCCTTTTCTACCTAATTTGATACGATTTGTGGATACGCGATACGTCGCGCGAAACGACCTAGCAATCTTTATCGGACAAATGAGATACCGTATGGCACGTTCAGATCCACATCTTGGTACGTTTTAGCCATCGAATTGCCGAACCGAAGCATTTTTCACAGACTATTCATAGAATGCGAAACACTCCCAAATTATGGATCTGTTATCATACAACGGCATCTTATCTTTGACTCCTTTGACGAGCAAAGGATGGCCACTGATGTGAGCGTCATGGCGAGTTTTCCGGATTGTTGTCTTTAGTTTTGACTGGATCTTCAGGACCCGATAATCCTCTCTTCTTCTCCAATGAAGAGTTGACCTAACTGCTTTAAAGCAAACTTCTCCCGAGATTTGACCTCTACCAGGGGTTCCCTATGTGCACGTAATTTTTGCATGTTACGTGTCATGAACCCAGAAATTTGCAATTATATTTTCGGGAAAGTTGGCGGGAATTCAGTTGTACCTACAAAAAGTGTGTATGAAAAGGCTTGTGCTACTTTACAGTACTTGCGTTTCTGAAGCGGTTCAACTTATTTTCAGCTGAATGAAAACTCAGAAAACTGACTGATGTTATCGGAAATAAGTATCATGTGTGCCGAGTTAAACGTTTTCAAAATCGCCCCGTGTGTGTGGCGATAAGCATGAAAAATTGCCGCTCGCAAATATTCCACGGTTCACAAATTAGTTTTAAATTTATTCGTTTGATTTTGCCGTCGGAAGCATTCTCTGACAGCTGGCCGAGCGGAGACCCGATGACCAGCAGTATATTTTTTATTTAGAACAAAATGTCTTGTAATGATACTTCGTAAAAGCGATTCTCAAGGGTTACTGAACCAGCCAACAAGAGGGGTTACAATCATAATCGGTCGTTTCGCGCAGCAGCAACGTGGTAAACGCTGATGCAAAAACTAAATGTAGCATGATTAAAACTCACCCAAGATGACTCTTCCTTCCATGGTAGAATTTGATCCGCACGACGTCCCATTTCTGCACTGGACAACGCTGCTTAAATTTTATGGTCTGTGCGTTTGTTAGAAAATCACCGGATGCTAGTCTGTTTACCCGGTTATTTTTGGAATAACAACAAAAGAGCAAGCACAATGGTGAACGCAACTATTCATTCTGTAGACAAGGGGGATAAATAAGTATTAGTGGGAACCGTTTTCTTTAATGCGGCCTATATGGTACAACTGGTGTTCGTGCAATTTAATATCCGGTGTGAAAT
Organism: Opisthorchis viverrini; assembly: GCF_000715545.1. Lineage (NCBI taxonomy): Eukaryota > Metazoa > Platyhelminthes > Trematoda > Opisthorchiida > Opisthorchiidae > Opisthorchis > Opisthorchis viverrini. Next base: position 230,299 of record NW_008751794.1, read on the forward strand.
ATGTGGTCCCTAAACAATGGACAAGAAAGGAGGCTAGATTATTCCTGTATGTTTCTTATTCTATGCGGACTAGATCATTAAAGGCCGATTCTTTTGTCAAACAAAACGAAATAAATGAACGATGAATTGGATGCATCTCAAAATACTACTCGAAGAAGTGCAGATACCCTAGGACAACAATGAACTCGCTGTAGAAAACTGACATTTTTTCCTGTATGAACAAAATCCGAAACCCGAGGAGGATTAGCAGGATTCGAACATCTCTAAGGAGATCTTTTATGCACCAACTGTTAGCGTTTCTGGTAAACAGACTGATTGATTTGCATCCATTTATTGAGCTCCTTTAAACTAAGGGATGATGGCTGCTAAAACAATGCTCGAAATAATTAGTCTAGTTCATCATATGTCAATGCTGAATTTCATGTTCGCAACGAACGCCAAACAATATTCTCTTGTTTATTGTACTATTTTCATGTTACTTTTACCGCGGCGCCACTTTAGTTTAATAGAAAGAGGTTTTTGAGTTGTTGGTCTTTTAATTTAGAATCTTTTAAATCTCTTGGATACAGCAAATGAACGATTACAACTATAACATTTAAAAAATGTATCAAAACTCAGTGAAGCGAAGAGACTAACAATGGAAATTTATTCAGCGAAGTTTAGTGCACGTTTCAGTAAACCATAAATCATGCATATCTGTCGCAATAGTGTATGGAAAAAACCTTTATGCAACGCATTCACTTAAACACTATCCTGAATGAAGAACCCAGCTGGAATTTAGTTGTGTCTTGCGTTCAAATCCATAAATGAGTGCACTTATGCGACTGCGTACAATGTGATGTTTAGGAAGAACATAATTTTGATTGAAATCAGTAAACTACGCCTACCTGATGAGACGTCAGGACGAAACAGACAGTAGGTTGTCAGATGGTATTCAGCAACGTTTTGAGTAGTATGATGGATCAACACGTAGATTACTTCTGAGTAATTTCCGAGATTTGTTTATGGTTATCCGGCAAAGTGGGCATGTATGATATTTATTTTAAGCACAAAACGATATTCGCTTGATTTCTGGCTTCTGAAAGGGACGAATAGCTGGGCAGTATGAGCGATCCAAATTGGTTAGGCCAGCCATTTCACTACTCGTGTAGTGTTGTGTACTATCGATCAAGCATACAAATTCTCTGGTCTGATGTCCAAACTCCTTGTCTTTCGCATCCAATGAAAGGTGAAGTTTACTTTGGATCGTGGAGTGGTCGACTTTGTGTAATTGTTCGATCGGTTATGTTTACATTTTGGCCACACACAATGGCGTGTCTGATCGACGTGCTAGGTAGACGACGAGGATGGCCGAGCAGTCCTTGTGTGTTTGTGTTTGTTACAGTGACGTCACTGACACGTATGCATGCAAGCAGTTGAGGCTTTTTCCATAACTAGCCGCAGCTTGGCATAATAATAACCGGATTTTCTGCAACCACATGTTTTGACGTTTCCTAAATACTGAATAGTGGCGGACGAAAAAAGAAAATGGAAAAAACATCGGGTGAAGAGCAGTGGGGTTTTTCCCTTCAGGGAAACCAAACGAAATATTGGTATTCATGAGCAGTAGTTTCGGTTGATCTCCTAATCACATTTTATGGGTAGTTATTCTACAAACCTTCTGGTCGATTTATATTTATTCTTCGGTCAAAGTAGATTTCACCATGGGATCTTCGTTTAGTTGCACGCAGTAATGGTCGTTACTCTATGAGGTGTACGATCAAAACCCCAACAGTTAATGTCAATGGTGTCAGATTTGCCAGTGTCAACTAAAAGGGACTTGGCAAAGCGTTAAAAAATTAGCAAAAGCATGTTCAGCGAAAGACTTTCCAGAATAAACTCAGTGATAAGCGATGACTTCAGCCATATAGAATCTGCAGAACCACAAGTGGGCACACAAACAAGCGGTGGCTGATAGCCCGCCTACTATCGATAAAGTGTGTGGATGTACAGATCCCGGGGGAAAGAACCAGAGTCAGCTTGAGGTGACTCCATCCAATGTTGTGTGACGGCATGAACCCACAAGGTCTTTCATCAACAATGATGCCAGCTAGCCTCCAATACTAGAGGCAGTCGACCAAGCAGACAGTTCGCTAGATTGTTTCCGTCTTATTGGGATACAAAATCATCTAACTGCCAAATTTCTTCAGATATATAAAGCATCTTATTCAGAATTATGAATCGAAATAACCTCGAGAACTTTGGATATTGAATCGAATTTTGGATAAAATGTGATTTCTGTATGGTTGAAGGCTTTATCTTACTTTTGGGTCATTTCCTATGTTTTTTTTGGAATCTGCTCGTCTCGACGGCAGAACACGCACGTGACTAGTTTATTCAAGATAAGTTGCTGAGAGAGTTATTGCAGCTGCCTAGAATAATATCATTCTGCCCGGATGACTGTCTATTTCATAATTGTGATGGTTATATTGGGAATCAACTGAAGTTAACACCAGACCCGTCAGCCTTATGCATCGGTGAATAAGTTCGCTCAGAAGAATGATGGAGCTTGTATGCCGTAAGCTCCCTTGACCAGAATGAAAATTTACATGTTATAGAAACCAGTTTCACAGTTTGATCCATATGACGTTTATAGTTTAACCTGAAATTCTCAGCATTGCTTAACAAAGCAAGGCTTAATAATCACAACACTTGTAATCCAGGAAAATCCACAAAATGTGCCAAAGTGTAGTCATGAGTACATACCAAGCCAGAAAAACTGGATGACACGGATCTCTTTTGATATCTGATCGAATTACTGTATGTTCTGCGTGGAAACCTATCATCTTTGTTCCACCTATCCTGTCACTATAACAAACGGTCAAGCTATACTTTTCCTCTGTTGCTGTTCCGTTTTTCTTCGGTTACAATCTTGTGTAGCATTGTTGTGAGTTACAGTTTTCCAGGCAGATTCAGTTTTTATACGCTCACATAATGCGAAGATTCTAACTTTTAAAACATAAACCTCGGCAGCCGCGCCTAAAAACAAGGTGATCCGAGTACAGTTCATCTCTAACGATAGGCACTATGAGAATCATAGAAAAGTGTGTTACTTAAGTAGCTGTCTCATCGCTAGGCAAAGCGATTTTGAAGGAAATTAATTAGGTAAGGACGACTATCATGGATGAAACTTTGCGGTAGTCAGAAGAATTGGCAATATATCAGGGTGTTGATAGCCCTGGTTCGTTAACTGGCTTTAGGTCATGTGAGTATATTCGCCAAGTTTGTCGGTTTGCTTGCTAAATTTTCGTCACTATTAGTACAAACATCATCAGTGCACGGTTGATCATGAAAATGACTCTGCTGAATGTTTGAGACCGATCGGGTACTTATCGTTTCAGAGATGTTTGGCAAACAATCGGTGGATTTATTGCATGCAAAGTTTTGCTTTGACACAAAAGCTTCGTCAGGTCACGGGATATGTAAGTAGGTTGGTTGGGTTTTAGGGCAGTCAGGGAACCGATTCATGAGATTTCTTATGACTAGCCGACTTGATCAGTGCTTGGTGTTCAGTCTGATGTTCCTGTTTGTTGGTTAGAGGGGATGACTAAAATTAACGATAGTGGAGACGAGTTATCTTCATGTTGAACCCGGATTTTTGTCCTTGTTTTTTAGTCTAGGACACCTTAATGGACTATTCCTCTTGGGGTCTTTCACAGATTCCGCTTACTTGTGTTCGTCGAAGGATGCGGGGATGGTTGGTCTGGGGATGGAGGTGGGGGTGGTTAATTAGATCTTATTCTACTTGGATTTGTACTTTTAAATATAAAGCATTTGGCTGATAGCTGCATACCGCTTCGTGTCATCTCGGCTGATCTAAGGGAGCTCTCCACACGCTTGCAAATTCTACGGCCCCTATTATATTTAAGCTGGGAGGCTGGGCAATTTCCACAGACTCGGCCACCAGTCACTGTGGTGTGAATCTTAAACCTCGTCTCAGATTATCCACATTTTCCAAATCTCTCCTATGCCAAATGTCAAGTGCACGCCCTGTCATTGCCGAATCTTTGACTATCGCCTGATATTCATCTACGTTTCTCGGTGGTCTATAAGTAGACCGCTTATGCTCACCGATTCTGGTGTGCAATTCCCTGGCTGTCTGACCTATATAAACCTTTGTACAATCGTTACATTTTATTTGGTGTACACAGCCCCTAGTCCTATCAACCAGAAGGAGATCCTTCAAATCCACCACACCGAGCGTAAAGTCTCTCCCTTCTGGATTGCTACTCTACTGTTAGCCGTATTCAATAGCCTTCCAATGGCTTCAGATTTCCCTGTTTTGTGTGGAATGACGGATGTTCCGATCCACTCCTTGTTGGGCATTGGTGTTGGCATCAATACTCGTCTAAGTATCCGCTTAAATAAACCCACCTGAAGTCTTGAAGTCTATCTTGAAGTCGTTCTTTTCACCTCACGTTGTGCTGCTCTTCGGTCAACATCCTCTGCGCACAGTGCTCACACTCGTTGAAATTATACTAGCATATGCTGCTTTAGGATGTGCTGAGGAGTAGTTTTAGACCGCACAACTCCATGTTGATTTCCGGTAAACAGTGGTTTTTAATTTCCCACCACTCTTGTGTGTTATGCAGTCAAGTAAAGGTAGTGCACCCGAGGTGGACTCTAGCTCCATGCAAAACTTAATGTGAGGGTCCAAAGTGTTCAGATATCGAAAGAATTCGTTGACCTCATTCCACTTTATGACAACGAACGTGTCGTCTACGTAACGCCAGAAAAACCTTGGTGGATACTCGAATCCGTTTAAAGCTTTCTGCTCAAAATCTTTCATGTACATTTTGACCAAATGTGGATGATATTGGTGATCCACTCGCTAGACCTCCTTTCTGAGAGTGTATAATTAATTCTGAGCTTTAGATATACCTTTATGCCTTCGACTATCTCGTCAACGGAGAGTTGCCTTCCTCGCAGCGTTGTCTGTCAGTAAAAGCCTTCTCTCTACTTCCACAGCAACAGTTGCGACAAAATGTCACGTTTTACCACGCACGGAGCTGTTGTTTCACCCATAAACGAAGTGACGAGACCCATCCGGACGTTCCATGTCAACAACGACTACCAAATGGTACACAAAAGCCTGTACTGTAGACGAAATGGTGAAAAGAAAAGGGGAGAATTTTGCCTGATTGTTCAAGTGAGGACCCTTCTTTTCCATTGGATAGATATTTATGACCACCGAAATCGCACACGATCATCATCAGCATCGACAGCACAATGTTCAGCAATGATATTTCTCTGCTGTAGACAGACTATTTATAGACAACACAAGCAATACAAACTTTTCAATATATTATATATATATATTTATATTATCTTGACTAAATACCAATTTACCATCAACGTTCTAAAATAATCTAGCCTTCAGTTATTATTCGTGCGGCGGATATTTAATACTGCCAGTAGTTCTGTAGTGTGAGGAAAATTCTGACTGTGCGGTAGATATAGATCAGTGAGTATCAAAAACCAATATTGAAAAGGGTTACTTTATTCTTGTGCTGGAGTGGATGCTGTGTTTCGCCCCGTTATATTGTGTTCATGAGATCATCCAACGAGAAGAAATTCACATTGACTTCTCCACAATCAGAAAGGTGATTTTTATCTGTTCAGTTTTAAAGGAAATAGGGCTAATCATTCTTCAGCGCTTATGCAGATGTTCTGATACACATACATAGGGAACCAAATTGTGGGAGCATCATCAACTTCTCCAAGGCAATACTTCCTAGGAAACTGGAAGTGAAAGAAATCTGGAATGTTATGTGCCGTTGGTTAGACAAATTAAGAATAATGTAGTCGTATTGAATGGTTGCTCGAATTCAGCCTATTTTTACCTAGGGATTCATATAATTGATTTAGCGTAAGTGAACTACCGTTGTTGGTGAACACGATTAGTAGTCCTTTGCACCCAACGTTTGTGTTTACCATGATCCCACGCTCCATTTGGGCAAAACGCCCCACGCAGCTTTGCCCGACAGAGAGCTCGAGATGGCTCAGTGGTTAAGGCGCGAAATTATGGACGGGAAGGTTCGGGCTTGGAGACCGATCTCCGCAGCTCAGCTGCTCCTGTGTAAGCTTGGGCAACTTTGTACAATCTCGGCCTTCATACGTCCTTCGGGTGGCATAACAATTAGGCAATTAAAGCGTGTTGCAGCTAAACCATTGGTATCTGGTCACCTTATAGGATATCGCCAAAAATGATGCAACTGAGAACTGGTGAGTGATACTCGGATGAAGGGTCGGCTGTATCACAACCAGCAAGCCATCACGAGCATGTATGATGGAAATATAAACGCGAGATTCAGCCGGATTCTAGGTGAGTCTGCCACAAAACGAAATTTATTTGCCACTGAACGTTTCCATGGTATACGGTTTCGTACTCCTAGTTTGTCCTCGAACACTGCGTCTTTGGTCATGAATTCGACCGAAGGCAATCAAGTTTACCGGAATTATCCACCACCTTCGATCCTTCATCTGCCGACGGTTGAGACCTGACCGTCAACCATAAGACATGACGTTGAAAATGAGAACAGCATTTCATAGGGTTTCAATTACATGGCCGCAAACTTAAGTGGCAGTTACTATGCTGGGTTTTCTTGTACTTGAAGAACCAGAGTCGAACGAGCGAAAGCAGGCCAAATTTGTGTTGCACATTTTGTAAATCAAATTATATGCACGACGCAGTCTGTATATTAATTAACCTCATGTATTACTACACACACGCCGTTTTGCAAAAACAGGTGGACTCAAGATATTTGTGCCAGGCCAACCATCATTTCACAGAAAAGGCGCTGAGTATTTTTCAGGCCCGAAAAATCATGCTGGTAGATATTTCAACCACAGCTTTGCAAATACTTTCACGATATTAAGTTATGCAGTTACACAAAAGCCGGCGAACTCGAACAGATTTACAGGATTAGATGACGTCTGAGGTTTAAGTCGATGAGCTGGGTTAGTAAGCTTAGTCGGGTCACAGCATGAACGAATAAAGTTGGAGGATACTGGTGGAAGGAGCTACGATGGTGACAGAATGCACAGAATAGTCGTCAATATAACAGAAGTAAAGGAAACGGTCCAATCGATAAGATGTAAATGAATATCGACTAGATAAAAGTACAGCACTACGCCTGTAAGCAGCTCTTTGTGCGCAGATCAACAAGGTTGAAAAGCTATAAGTGTTGCGCCAATGCAAATTTTCCTCCCGTGTCTGAACATGGGACCCGCCAGTCTGGAAAATGGCGGCTGAGAGCCGGCTTTAGACACTGCAACTCTGTAGTGGCCAGCCATCTTAAAGTTTGCATACTCCTTCATGTCCACAAGTGATCTGTGATTTTGTCACTACATTGAAGAGCAAGGTTCGAAAGTGGCCTTGATCGCTTTGGTTAGATAGCACTTGATTGAGGACACTTCAATGGTCCCAAACAGCAATGATATATGAAATGTTTATAGGAAGGAAACCTTTAAAATATTCATTACTTTTTCTGACGTAAATCGGCCATTTGTTCGTGTTTTTTTTTTGAGTTAGAAACGAGAGCATCTACTGACTAACTTTTCTGGCACTTTTCATGGATTTTGTGCTCCAGGGCTTGCATTAATTTGTCTACTGAAATCGGTATCAAAGAAGGTCCTTTCGTGACGTCATCTAATCCGTTTCCGTATGCATCACTCGACAAAATTTGCATCTCGGCTAGATGCAAGTGCAACAGATTAGAAGTATCGTTTAATGGAAGTCGGAAATGTTGACTGTAACGACTAGCACAATAACAAAGACGTATATAGTATTTTTGCCCACAAACTTTGCCCAATAAGGAAAGTCACTATAATAATCGGAGGATAAACTGTGACACGAGTAAAATTAACAAAGACTTAACATCAGACTGAAAAATTCTGCTACATGCACCGAGGAATGCCAGTCAAGGCAACCTTTCACAGGACCTTTGTCTTCTATGCTTAATGCGCACTCGGGTTCAAGGTTATACAAATTCTCATACGTACTAAAATAGTTTGAAGAATGTCACCTAACTGCGACTCACATATTCGTATGTTCCACTAAGAATGCTAAACGCTTGAGAGTAAAACGGAGCACCCGTGAAATTCATTTGACGGAGGTGCGGCGAACCGGTGTTTGACTTTGGCAGACAGGTGCCATTTGGGACAAATGTACGTTGGTTCAGCTGCTAGAATGCCCGTACTGCACGCTGCAGGTTGTGGGTAATCGGCTTCGGTTTATGGGTGGTTATATAAGTTTGTGCAGTTTCCAATATCATTTAACTCGTTATGACTGTTTTTCTGTTCTTAACCATTGCTCGCTTCGGAAAAAGACAGTGTATATGTCGGCATTATTCAGTGCTTTGTGCTTCGGCATTGGACTTTCTTTTTTATCAACTTAGTATAAAAGTGCGACATAAACTAACAGATTTTTGTAAAGCTGATAAAAAAGCAGTTACTTTTCTCGTAAAGATAGGTAGCTGGACATAGCCCGTGTTGATGCAGCTGGGATATCTCGGAACTGAAAGTGACGCATGCCATTCAAGCCTACTATGTGAGTGATCCATCTATCTGGAGTGCAACTCACCGAACGAAAAATTCTACCACCCATCAAAACTGAAGAAGAAATTATTGTTACTGCTAACAAACAAGCAGACATCTTCCATTTGAATTGCGGAGGAATAGTGAGAGAACTGCATCCAAGAATGTTGCGTCAGTTTCACTGTCCAGATGAGTGGAAAAGAGCGTCGCACGCAGTGTTCCATCAATCCCAATCATATCGATTTTACATCACGTCGAACGATAGTCTTGTATCCATTTATTTCACAGGCTAGAGATGTGAAATACAGCAGTATTAACTTGCAAGTTGGGAGAGATCTTACTGCAAAACCTGCAAGTTCTGTGCTTGCTAAAGTTCAGTGTTGTTTTTTGTGATCAACAGCACGACATCCCTACGGCTTTTACTTTTTCAAGCAATTTTCAATACCAATATTAGTGAACCACATGCCTTTTGGTAACAAGATGAAGCTCCCGAGAATGTCAACGGATGAGATTTTGCGATGATTCGCCTGGACGACGTTTGCTTAAATAAGATACAACTTTTTGATAAACACTGTGTTTTGCACATGAGTTTGTTTTCTACGGATGACTAAACTAAATTCAGCCGAATCTCCCGTTTATGGTGATCCGCATCAACCGAATGTACAGCATCAGTCTCATATCTCATTTGGCATGATATTCGGTGAATCGCACAAGTTATCTAGATGTATGCTACTCATCGGGTGGCTGAAAACTCAAAGTTTTGGGCAACCTTAAGAGTAGTGTGTTACGTGTGGACGAAGGTTACGCCCCGACACTTGTTCGTTCGGTTTGTTTGAAGCCATCTACAGAAGGGAGAGGCGCATTGGCACAAATGCGCGGTTACGAATGTTGACATTGATTCTGACACTAATCTTCCGGCCGCCTACAATCTTGTTGCAATGCGGAAGTAAACTGAACTTGTCATGTGGAATTTTTTTAAACTTCAATGAAAAATCGTCAAGCAGGGAATTTGATATTATGACTTAGGAATTTTATTCAACCTGACAAAATTTCACCCATTAGGGATTTGCGTTGAAGTTTCACTTAATATATTATAATTTACTTAAAACTTTAGATTTTGGTGGAAACTGTATAGGTTTCAGGGCATTTACTTTGCTCAAATAAAATGCGGAAATGAACTAACCGTGTCGTTCTCATGAAAAAAAGTGAGACTGTCACCTGCAGCTTTTCTTCAGCTGCTTCGTGTAGTGCCTACTTTTGGAAACGTTGGCAGATGTCAAAAGCAGATTTGGTATAGTTAGTTCTCGCACGTGATGTTTTGAGTTTCAATCACATGTTCTGTTTGGTGGGTTTCGTTTGGCGCAAATTGACAACAACCAGGATCCTATTAACGTCGTTTCTACTCTGCCCGTATAACGTCTATTCAAAGTTATCCAATTCGCGATTCCTACTACGAAATTAAAACGCAGACTTGTATTTATTCCGATTTTAATGGTGAAGTGCTCAATTAAAATATCTTCTCAGTTTCAGGGAACTCTATGACGCAAGCAATAAAAAGTGGCGTTTAAGAATAGCGCTGGCCCAGCATGACGTGAAGTACGTCACAAGTACATTAGACATTAGTGCTAACGATAAAGTAAGCATGATTCTACTGTGGCTGTGTTTAAGTAATAAAGCAGTATGAAACGGCCGTCTAGGCCGTCCGGGGAAGCCGAATGCACACAAGCCATTTGCTTAGTGTGCCATCTGTCACGAGCGTCAATACTCACTTGTGTACAACTTTTAGCGTATTATGCGGATCAGATAGAGAACGGTTGATCTGTAGGGATCACATCACATTTCAAACAGCAATAAGGCCAGGTTAACGGATCTATCTCGTTATATTGAACATGGGTATAACGGCCCAATTTAGTACCATAATGGGACTAACGCTGGTCACGTCTGGGCGTTTCTAGCAGTAAAAATGAAGCATTACGCACGGAGTGTCGTAGTTTCGCGAAGGAGCGAATTTTCGGCTCACTGAGAACAGAACAGGCTAACTTAGTTGCGTATAGATGCTTGTAACAGTCATTCAACTTACTAGTCCGGGACTTTTACTTGTCTTCACTGGAACAACAGATGACCACTAGATATAATGGAAAGTGCGAAAAACATAACAACACTAAATTTGCCGCAGTCAGCACCCGAAATTAGCCTGTACCTATTTCCATCATCCGACACTTCGTTTTCACCCTTCAGCCAGCAGACAAAAAAGATCATCAGTTTTCTCTTATAAATAGTAATAAAAAACATAAACAGGGGAGTTATGCCAACTATATTGTCACCCTAACTGGCTGAATTCCGATGAATAATGAAAGGTGACAGCAAGTGTACAGGTTGTTGTAATGAGGAAACCCACATCGTAGAGCGTTTTATCCACTGATTCAAATAGAGCCTTCGTAACTTTACTTCACCACAGCTCAAAATCGCTAGCTCTCACCGAGATAGTGTTGAGTAGTCCTTAATGATTCAGCTTATGTACGAAAGACCCTAAGACAATTTTTAACCGGCTTTAGACTTAAGCATATCACCTGTCTTGCGGGCGATACTACATTATTAACGTCCTTTATTTGTTTTATACTAGAGCTTATAATGTAAAGTTGCCGGTAGCTGGGGCTGTGTTTCAAGAAACAAACTACGCTTATTCATTAGTCCATTACTGCCAACCACCGTCTGTGGATATCTTGCATCTTGCAACAGAACAACACCAGGGAAAAGTAGCAGAAAAAGCAGCTATCATTCTACGTATGCACTCTGAAGGCCAACCCATATTTGCCATTGATACAAGGATACCTAAAAACAGTCTTGAGCACTTGTGCTATTTGTGTTAATCGCACGTAACTTCATGGGTAATGACAAAAATTTGTTGACTCAGTGATCATAAAGCCATGAAAATGGACAACAGATATTCCTGATGCATTTTGCTCTTGCTAGCTCTGGCAAGTTCACCAGTCTTCATTCACAATTTTGTGAATTGAGGCTGAAAAATAAGCTCATGATCCAACTGTGTAGACGAAGCAAAACATTACATATTCCTCGATGAAACTCGCTAAGGCACAAATCGAACACTGTTGCGGCACAGCAGTAGCCACCCTGTGCACTGGAGTCGTATGGTATTTAGTCTGGGAAGAGAAAATAGATATCATGGTCCTTTCGGGCCAGATCTACCCTCAAAAGCATCGAAAACTTATACCTTATACCAAAAACTTACAAGCTCTTGCCACTGTCTTCAGCAATCAGCCTCAGTCCCATCTGAAGCACTTCTGCCTCATGTTTTAGATTTGACGATGAAACGGAAAGCTTAATACTGAATGGGTGCAGAAATACACAGCCAACATTTTGATATTTTTGGATTCTCTTCGCTTTAATTTGCCCTATTTGTCGTTGGAGACTCATTTTTTCAAAACGATCAAGGCACCAATATCCTGGAAAATCTAGATCGAAAACATTAGCATTTTATCGAATTTCAGGATTGATAGATGGTCCTGAGGATTTATCAAATTCAAATTTTGTTGCTCCACACAAACCACCTTGGCTTCTTCCATTTCGCAGTGAAGTATAAACTACATTTCCAAGTTATTCGTAATAGACTTTTCCAGTCCAGTTTATCTCACCTAGGAATTCTTGACTTTACTTTCATCGGCGCAGACTTGCGTTTTCATACCAAAGTGTTGCGGAGATAATTGTCATTTTGGCTGCCTTTTGTTTCCATATTCCCGGCTTATTGTCTGCTGGAAAATGAGGTTGTTTCCTCCCTAAAAATGTTGAATTATTGCACATAGGATGAAACGAAATTAGAGAAATGAATATCAGGCGAAACTGTACCACTATTGTTCTGGGTTGTCTGACATATTTGCCACAAAAGAGGAACTTCTATCTATATGTTTTTACTGAAGTATTAGGTAATTGCCCCCGGATGAACATATTGTATGAAACGTTTCAGCTAGAAAAGATCCGGCAGATTAGAGGAACACTAGTAACAGCATGGGATGTGAAGTTTCGTACGCTGAGTTTTGTCAGTTTTTGTAGAGGCCAGTTGTTGTTTTCTATAATTCACCGCGTGCTACTCTTTCTCGAGGGACTTTCTTTCCAATTAGTGTAGAGTAAGGGAAGTTCGTGCCTTTGGGCGTTTAGTTAGCATCAAACTTGAAGTATCTCATTGTGATCAGGTGGCTGTCAATTACATAAACACGAATAGCAAAACAACAAACAACAAAGGTTCGGTCTAATTAGGGGACTCTTGTTTAACGAGCAGTTGATGGAAGTGTCTCTTAGATCGGGCGGTTAGTGTGTATTCGATATAGTCAAAAGGAGATCACTCCTCATGCAACGTGGGCACCAGACGTCTTGTGGAGAGGTTCTTTGTATCGGTTTCCTCGTGGAATTAACTCAAGTGATTTTTGATCAAGATCACTCTGTTGTATTCTCTTCCGGGAAATTCAAATTCGTATACTGCTTCGGAACGTAGTATAAGGTGGTACGTATGAAGGCAGATTGCACCATTTGTGATAAACGTGAATCATACCATAAAGATTATTTTAGATGTTGTTGTAGACAGTTCCCACGAGGGAAATGTCACTTCCTCCGATTCGCCAAGAAGGTTTCTTCCTTTCAGGTGTTTCCTTGGTAAAAGTTTCTTACTGTATTAGCAAAATGTGAATGTGTTTGTTTTTGACGTGATTGGGTCAGATGTCCGGCTTTGGTGAGGGCACATTGCTACGTCAGTTCTTTGGATGAAAATGTCTACATAGAAAGGTATTGGCAAGGGACTAACTGCCCTGTGTGGCAGCTTAAATTAACTTGGCTGGTAATCTAGCCATGAAATTCGCAGACGTAAATGTCCTAGCATGGATAATTTCAAGACCTCAAGGTGCCAAAACGGAACCCCAGCCGTATAAGTAGCGCAAATTCAGCACAAAATCTTTGTCACTCACTCGAACGTAACCACGAGCGTAAAATAAAGGATAATGATCGTGTCGCAAAGATACTGTTCGAGAAAACATGCTATTCTGTCAATGAAGGAAGCGGGATGCAAGGACTTACACAACGATTGCAGACAGCGGTTTTTTAATTTCCATGAGGAGGAAATTACGCTGACTACCGACGCTATCAAAACAGAAAACTGAAACGAACAGCATGGTCGCTTTATCGGTTGCATCATAATGGATTTGGCATTCCTTCACATGTAGACCAGCCTGTTCTGCATGTTTTTCCACCTATCTCCCAATTTTAGGTTTGCAATTGCAGTAGTGGCTTGTATGCAGCACCATCATAGTCTCCTTACAAACCATTTGTGGTCTACCTATATTGCATAGGCACCTAGTGTATCAACCATCAGTTTCGGGTGGTAACCAATCGACTTTGAAAATGAAGTTCGAGAGATTCATCAAATCACGACCACGTGGGTGCAGCCTCAAAAGAATATTTGCACTGCTACTGAGCACACAGAAGTTGACAGCGGATCTTAACTTTGCTTACCGAATTTCCTGAATTACGGCTACAGAAACCAGCTTGATGCAGCGGCTCTCCCTACAATTATCGGATCTGATTTTATAGCAACACAGCGGTAAATATTATCCGACTGTCACATCAGATCCTCTCTTTGCCGCAAAACTACGTGATCTATTGAAAATTGCAAGTAAAACATCAAACATCAGAGGACAGCCGATTTCATCGAATTACAGTCATTTCCAAACAAATTTGGTTTTGTACGAGACTCACCTGGAACCCAGTTAAGTCGCTCGTTTGTGATATTTCCGGGTAACTGAATGTGCTGCACCAGTCGCTAAACTATTCGAGATATCGTGATACATGTATATTCTTAACACACCACTCATAAGGTTGTTGAAGATTCCTACATTCTAGAGAGTCTGACACGGAAATTCGAATGAAGCAAAAATAGTGCTCCAAATATGGGGATGTCTTTATCCTACATGTGATATAATTAGTCACAGCGGTCGTAATGTGCTTGATTTTCGGTCTTTCCATGGTTGCACCCGAACATTCCGAAGAGATAGGATAATCATGATATTCCTTGATCATGTTTGTGCCGTCACTTCCGGTTTATTCATAATGCAGATTCAAAATATCCCTGGATGATTTGACATCAGTTGCTCTTTATCTCTCTGGTGACAAGTGTCTTACAGACGTCAACAAAACCTTTTTATGGAGAAACCCATGCGATTACTCTTCAGTCCAATGAAACCTGAAAATAACCGCATTTTCACGGTTTTTTGGGGTTTTTGCTTGTGTTCCATTCAATATAAGTGTGCAGAACGATTGATCGCAATTGTCTGACGATGTTTTTTGCCCATGATTCTCCTTTAAGTTTAGCTTTTGTATGTCTATTCTTAAACAAGTAAAGTGCTATTATTAGTGCACAGGTCTTGATAGCCATAATACAAATCAGAAGGTGTATGTGCACTAATAAAAGTTTTTAGCATGGTTGCGATACGTATAAAAATCAATACAGTGTGAAATGGGAGCGAGTCAAAATGGAACTCAGTCATTTCCGAAAACTTAGATGACACCTACACTTATTTTGGAAACGCCACTATTTGTGAGACTTCCCAAAGTAAGCATAAGATTAACTTCCAATCTTTTCATGAAGTGGCCAATAAATATGAAATTACGGTTTAATGCAGTAAAAGCATCATGGTTAGATACGCGTTCCCGGCAATGAAATCTCCGAAACGGTGCACCCTATTCGTCAACGACGGTAATCCAACGAGCGCGTTTTTGGCATGTTTGCTTATTACTCTCAATGGATACCATGCTTCTATGAAAATATCAGCGTGCTTGTCAAGAATGAAACACCGTCCATACCGAAGTGTTTGCTAAAGTTCTTCGAAACTTCAATGAGAGATTTAGAGAACGCTTTGGTTGTGACTGTCATCAACAATGCATCCTAAATTGTTGAGATGGGTATGGTCGCTGCTGCATCTCTGTCCCAGAATTGCCAACCGGTGTCGCCGCGCGAAATAACCACTCTACGATTAAGAGAGAGAGGCATATGCCGTCGTGGGGTTTTCCGTAAACGGAACATTATATCTCCGGAAAACACTTCAAGCATATCACCAACCATCGGTCGGTTTCCTTTATGTACAGTGTGTCACGAAAAAGAAAGATAAAATAGATAAATTCCAGTGGTGAATAATGGAACTCGCCGCCCCTAGCTACGACGTCAACCACAGACCTGGAAAGGACAACTTTATGCGCCTTATGGCGCCTTATGCGCCAATATGATCGGCAATAAGGTAATAAAAGCCTTCATGACTCCTTATGCCATCCCGGAATTACTCGTATGCACCACTTGGTCCTTTGCAGTTTTTCAATCAAGATGAGAAAGAGAGCACTTCAAAATGTACAGTTTCTGCCGCCGTCAAAAGGCAATTTTACAACTCAATTCTCACTTCTCTTATCAAAGTGATACAACCCTTCAAACTGATTAACATAGACTTCGTTCTTTGCCCCCTGTGACTTTTAGCCACTAACTTCTGGCTACTATCATTCGTAGGTTCTCCAGTTTTCACTTGCTTTATCCTTTCGGACAAATGTGCATCTGCCGTTTTTTGTATGTCTATCTTAACTGTTCCCTTTGTTTGTTATATCTGTCGACATGCATTCGGGTCGTGGCCTAGATAACCATCACACGACTAACATTTGCATTTATGACCCATCATTTGGTTTCGGTAAAGATGAGATAGCTTGCTGTACTCAATGTCTAAGGGATCTCCATCGGTGTGCCAATGAGAAAAAAATAGTTCGACTTTGTACTCGCATCATCCGATAGGATACAGCTAATACTAGTCCACAGAGTAAGCCCATTTTGTAGATATTCGATCGCAACGCAAAGCATCCTGACAGCTGGTGACATGATATATGTTTAGTCGAATTCCTTTGATTTCATTCAGCTTCCAGCTTTCATTATTGCCCACATCAAACGATACACTTGTAGTGTACTTTTCCTCACAAATTTTCAGTCATTCGTCGGACGGTCAAGCGGAACTGATCCGTATACACCTGATGGTATTCATTTTGACTGCATTGTATCCTATGATAGCCCCATGTAATCTTCAACAAAATTTAACACTTCACGCAACCTTCGCATAAGAGTAGCCGTCATGGGGAGTAGAGTTGGCGCATGAGGAAATTAACTAAGTCGGGTAACCCCTTGTCTGAGCTATATTGGGGCATAAATCCCAAGCGGTCGGCCTTAGAACGACGTATTCCATGACGTTTCTCTATGAAAAGTGCAGTCATTTGCTTTGTGGTAGACCACTAAGAAGTATAGCAAGCGCATAAGTAGGCACAAGGTATAAATTTTACGGTTGAATGGAAGGTTGAGTAGAGTTCCATGTGAATTCATTTCTTCTAGATTTTCCATTCCACTAAATTTGGAACTGCTTTTAAGAATGCCGGTTCCTTTTTGGAGTGCATATTTGAAATTATCTTATCATCCCGTGCATAAGTTGCGAAAAATATGAGATATGGTTCCTAAATGCGGTTAGTAAATTCATTTGCACCAGAGTTCAACCCATCATGAAACTCTTCAGTGTAACATGATGGTGTGGAAGGTACAAATCTCTAGGTACAACGGGTTCACAGAAGGTCTTAAGGTGATCTGACCAACTTAGAACGTACTGGTATACCTGAGTAGCATGCAAGCTGTCTTAATGTGTCAAATGTTGACAAGGGGTCTACCTATATTGTTCGGCCAATAAGGTACTCAGGCATGCACACATACACGGTGGTAGTGTGAAAGGCTTACTTGAATGAAGCTGATTGCGATCGTTCTCACAGGAAACGGGGACTTAGGAGAACAAATCAATATCGACTTCAAATGACCATGACTTTTTAGCTGGGATACCAATGAAAATCGGTGAACGTACGACAGCTTCGACGGAATCCAAAGTGTGCGCCATGCTTAGTGTGTTTTCTGCAATTATACTGTAGACCATTTTTAGACTCCCTTTGTCTTATGATCAACATACTGAGTTCGCATTCCCATCCGTCCATATAATCGTGTTACGTTTTGGCGCACGGAGACCGCTGTATCATCTTCACAGATAAAGTCCATGCTGGAGTACTTTCGTTTGCTTTGTCAACTCAACATAACCAAGAGCAAGAGGCAGAGATGTTGAGTTTTTCCAAATCTATTTTACCCGCATAAGCCGCCAAACGTTTTATTGTGTTTGTGTTTGAGCGTTATGAAGAAACATTTTCGTCTCAATGAAATTGTTGACAGTCTGAGTGTTGGCTAAAAGTTAAGCAATGTTGACAGCTTTATTACGAAACATATGTTTTAACCGGGTTACTTATTTCGCGTCTGGTAGGACTCACTTTGCTTGTAAGAACATAAGAATAATCTAATGTGACTACACCCAGCTGCTGACTTACAAAATATCGCATTATCATAAAGTGTGATTGACGGACTCGTTGACGTGGCTATGGTTTTGTGAGCCGTATCGTTTATTCTGACGTTTAGCGTTGCTAAATGAATCAGGCCAGTGGTTTTATTCCACGCTGGTAGAAAGTACGCGTTAGTTTTTTCATCCCATTCACTGGATTGGAAGTTTGCCTCTGTCAAAACGTGAATCAGAGTAAACATATATTTAGGAAGCTTCGTCACAGTGGTTTTCAGACTGAGTGGTCCAGGCTCTCTTTTATCATATCGCATTTTCGAGTAATCCGGCAAAAATTCGGCCTTCTCACTTATGATTTTTAAGAAAGAAGTGGACATCCATTTCTAACTTATGATTATCACGGCAAATGGTTATAGGCTTCAAACACTGTCAGTTCTGCAGTTATTCTTTAATCAGTTATTTTTTCTATAAAAAAACGGAAGCATGCGCTAGGGTTCATACTGGTTCCACCCCAAATGAATGTGTATTATATGGTGAACAAATTAGCAAAGATTCAGAAGAGCATCTAGAAATCTCCTAATGTTATAATTTCTGGTATTATGGGCATAAACATCGCAGCATGTTGCGCTCAGTATGGTTTCCAGTGATGTTGAGATAGTCATTTCGCAATACTAACTGGCAAAATATTAAACAGCAGCCATTGCAGTTAGGGGACTGAATATGATCAACAGACCTGATACAGCTACTTGACGACCTAGTTGTAGATGGTCAACAGATACTGCATGACTGACGCGTAGAAACAGAATATTTGAGCAATAACTCCGTATTCCCAGTGTTTCTATACCCTAACCAAGGTTTATTTATTGTCTGTCCTTTATTTACAATAAATCTTTCTGGAAACGCATTGCATTTCATGTCTCGAAATAATTCGATCCACTTACTGTTCTAAGTTAGATTTTTTCTTCAAAATATGTTGTCATCTAGCGCACAAAGTTGGTGGGGAATCTATAAATGGAAATTTGTTGCAATATATCTAATAGCCGCTAAATAAAATTCTGTCTTTCCACGAAGACGACAAATACCAATTTAGGCATAATGGTCAACCAAGATGTTGGCGGATAATTGTTTGAGCAGAAGACAGATTATCAAATAAGATCAGATGAATAAGTACCGTCCAAAAAATATGCGGTTGCTTTTTCTTCATAAAGGAAACTACCTACAGCCCGAGACAGATTTCGCACTTCTTGGAGCTTATCAGGTAGTCACAGTTTCCGAGTTTCCGTCAACCTTATGTTCTGCTTGAAACCAAATGGGACAAATTTTCACAAATACACTCAATTGCAAGTTAATTTGCTTTTCACGGGTGGCTCTTATAAATCCCCCGTTCTTCAACTGACTGCACTGCACACAAACCGCCTCACGTTGTAGTTAGTACGATATTCGAGAAATCACAAAATATTTTCATAAAGGAAACTACTCACAAGTTTGCTGATAACTCTCCGGCAATCCACGACCGGCTTCGCCCGGCAAAGTATCGTCCTGTTTTGTTTTGTACATGGAGACGAAGGACAAAATGTCCTGGGGCTGATGTCAACCCGACCCACATAATATACAAAAAACAGCATTAAGTTCTACAATTGCCTGATTTCCAGCGCTCGACTTTGTGTTTTAGACGAGGGGAAAAGAAAATAAGAAGTCTACTCCTGGTGCTATTGGTTACCTGTATCTGTAGCTTTACTGTATATGTAATGCAAATTCCAGTAGACTGTTCAATGGGTATCTGGTTTAGGATCATATAATCGGTTCAATAAATATCAACCAACTGCGGAAAAATAGTAATTTTTAAAGTGGTCTGTGGCTTTTTTCTCTGATATTCACAAAAATCTGAAAGCCTTAAAGGTGATTCCTATTATGAAAATCGCCTTCCCGGGAAATAACAACAGGAAAAATACCTGAGAAAGCCATACTTATGTTTTATTCACTCGCGGGACAAAACAAATGGAGTATAAGCAAACAAATTAAGGTCATGATAGCACTTGGAATTCGGGATACTGCATGACCAGTACACAGATCTCGGTAGCAGCATTTTACTTTAACGGTGACAAGGGATCCTGCGTCTACACCCTTGGTTGGTGGACAAACCGGGGAACACGTAATTGATAGGGCCCGTAGTTTTCTGCCGGAATAAGTTCTTGAAGTCTGTTTGAAGTGAAGAATTGTATAAAAAAAATACACGAAATACTACCCTTGGGGCTAATTTCACAAATGCTAACCTGATTTTCTGACATCAAAGATGTTATCTACGCTAAGAGCGTCATTTATAGTACGTGAGTAAAACTTGCATTCTAGGTTCATCTTCTATGTAGTTGCATCGACAGATTATGAGATTTTGCATAGATATTTCAACGGGATTTGTGTAATTACCACATGTCTCCAGCACACACTTTTCTCTCAGGTTTTTTGCAACTACGATCGCTTAACTAAATAGATGTACGAAGTATTGATATTAAGTAAATTCAATTAACCATAAAACCAAAATCGTTTCCTGAAAAATATGGTGAAAACGCGTCCATGGCAAGCTTCAGAAGACATATTTACTAACCGCTTATCAATGGTAGTTACAAGCAGACAGATATCTTTCCCATTGTTGACCCAAAGTGGGTTTCTTTTGGTTAGTATTCTACCGCTTATATCTGCTCAGTTTACTTAGAAGAAATGAGATTATGGGAGTGAGATTGAACGAGAGTATATCAAATGACCCGATCAGCAAGCATTTGTTGGGTTCCGCATCCTAACGCGCGTGGTGCGCACCAGTGAGTCTAGTTTGTTGCATTCAGTCTTCAGAAAATGCATGTTATTGAATGCATAAACTAGATTCGCTGTTTCACTGGATTTGTTCCATGGATTTGCTGTTTTATTATAATCCTTACTGCAAAATCACTCTGAGCATCAAGTCTCATAAGCACTCCCATGTTGCAGTATTGTCCTATAGCCTCTAGCACCAACGATACATTTATTGATATGTTCAATTTTTTCAAGCTAACAGATCCTTCATGTCCTCGTTTAATAAAATCACCCAAATTTCCCTTACTCGTCCTAAGTATAGGCTGTTGCCAAGCGATGGCTCCGTTCTCCTGATATTTATCTCTTACTCAGGTTCTACTTTTAGTTATCCATGTCCCACACATTCTGACCTTGCGTCCTGGATACCAGTTTTTTTCAGCAGAGGGGAAGTTATGTTTTGACAGTTTATATTCTAATATATATTGAATTATTGTATTGCATTTTGTCAATATCATTAGCTGCTTTTATTATAAAAAATCAAACTAGGATGCATACTGCTATGGATAGAGCTATATCGCCGTTTGTTTCTCTGTGGATTCTAACAGAAAATGTACCCTGCTTACATTGAGTACAACAGAAATTTGCTGAACACTTCGATTCTTTGAATTCCATTCGCTACACGAACACAAAAACATTTCACAGGAATCTGATCACTGTGTCAAGTTAAGAACACGTATTTTTTGCATTCATCCAAAAGAAAGAGACTGTGTGATTTATTGGATGAAAGTTGGGGAATAAGCCACAAACTGAACCGAAAAGTTAGCTTTCTGGCAATGTTGTGGACATAGGTGGCACTTAAACCCGCACTGATGATGTCACCCCGATTGGTGATGAAACCTTCGCAATCCAACTTCCAAGCTCGGTGAACTGACCAACAACCAAGTTAGCTTTCCATCACTAAAAAAATTGATGATCTACCCCGTGTTCCATATGTCTTATTTCACTCAGTGCACCATGCTAGACACTGAATGCAGAGGAATAGGTTCACATGCCAATTTTCCGGGAAATAGACAAGAATGCTATAGCAACTAACTTTTCCTGTGTGGCCCGCCTGACAATGAACGAATAAAATGTGTCAATTAATAAGTATGCAACATAATTAATGTAATACATCTAGCAGGTACAATCGAACATAATACCTGTTTGTTGACCTTACGTTGGCACGCTGTGAAAAGGATAATATTGCAAAAAGCACCCTAGAAAATAACTTCGACAACATAAACACCATTATACAAATATTACAGAATATGGAGTGTAAGGCACGTACCAGGCAAGTCTTACAGTTTGTTTTCACTGGAACCTCTCCCTCCTTTGGGTTTTCAGGACATTTAGCACAATCAAAACATTTCAACGCAGTGACTAAAACCCAATATTGGTATGACGAATTTTTCCACTCACCGGTTGAAAATAGGCCGAAAATCAGCAGGCAAAAGGCAGTGCAATATACCACCATCTCGTTGGCGTTAATCAGGATTTGGAACTGGATCACTGCTTATGGATGCTTCTCCACTAATGGACGGAGTATTATATTCGTTCGCTGAACAAAAATTACAATGGACTAACAAGCATCGACGAGTAACTATAAACCCTTACGACAATAAAAGAAAACCTGCTGGCCTGACGAGTTTATGCATGAGAAGGTACGTTCACTTATCAGCAATGTAGGTAGAAAACGCATTGAGTGAGACATAATACCACGTCTTTAAACTGGGGTAACCCGTCGCATTTGGCCTCACAGGAAGGTATCAAGCTGTTTTCGTACAATATACGTTGACTCATCGTGATGCATCAGGACATCAAACTACATCTTGTCATCAGTTTTAGTTTTTTTTAAGCATGCGAAGCTCATTATAATTAGCAAATAATGCGAATATATCTTATTCTCAACAGTTTGGTTTAAATATGGCTGATAGTTTATACTTCATGCGTAAGGTCAGTTCTAATATCATTCATTTTGTGAAAGCCACATGAACATAAGGTGATTTTGGGATTTCGTGAAAATCAACAGCTTTGCGAGTACTGAACAAGAAACCTTGGATTTGCTAGCTATTAAAGATGTACATCTATCTTTATTCTGGAGCATCTCGAATAGTCTCATCGGTTTCGGGTAGAGTGTGACACTTCACGATTCGTTGTGGGTTTTTGGCTTCAGGCCCACCGGTGACTACGGGCTCATTCAGATAAAAGTTCAGTAGTAAACGAACAAGCCTCAGTAAATTAGCCAACCCGCGGAAAAAATGCCTAAGCAGACATGGTTATTTGTAACGGATTTTATGAGTATCATACATTAAATATGAAAATTTTCGGAAACTTTTACAACAATTTGTGTCATCACCTTTTGTGTGTTTCTTCGATATTCTTCAAGAAAATCATTTATTTGTCTCTTTAGAGGATTGTCCACGCACACTTTACGTTACTTGAGGAAATGAACGGAGACTTATGTTCCAGCTAGAAGAGCAGTTGGCTTATGTAATTACTGCCTGGAACTCCTAATAACACTACTGTGATTTTTTTGCTGTCTAGTAGACAGCCAAAATCGCATGACAGCACGTATCTAATTTATTCAACAAGGTAAACGTGCGTCGCCTCATGTTGAAGCATGGTCCATCGCAAGTCCGCAGGACAAACTTCAGGTATATCAAATGTGTGATATGCTCATTTGGGGTGACGCTAGAATAGCAAACCGAAACAGCTCCGGGAAACTCTCATGAGCGCTTTGCGCTGTGGTCACCGGTCTGTTGCCAGATTTATTGTGTGGTTAAGGTCTGTGAAATCATTAAACTTGATCAGTTTCGGAAAGCGGCAATTTTAGGAAGATACAAAATCTCCGAAAATGTTGGTTTCCGAATACTTCAAAGTATTGTTGGCTCCACAAATAACCAAACCATCGGATCTAAACAAGATTAGACATTATGAAAATGCCTTAAAAGGTTATGCAGGTTTGTATTAATCATCGAAATACAAATGAATTTATTCCAGGTCTATTATCACCGTAGGTCTTATCAGAACGCTAGACATATGTGATTTTACAGTGCCCTTCCTCTTTGCACATGCTTGCTTACCAGCAGTTGACACTTCACCACCCGAATTACCTGTCCGTTGATAAGTCTGAGCACGATGTAAACGATTTAATCGGCAAATTTCATCATGCGATTATTGTGATCGCAGTGTGACCTTTTTAACTGCCAATAGGGCTGTTTTTTTACTGCGGTTCCTTCTGTAATATCACGTGAGCTGCTGGTACAGTGCACATAACACATTCCAAGACACTGCTGAAACGGGTCGAAAGTGACACACTGCGTTCTGGTGGCTAGATAAACAAGGACTCCATAAGTTCATTGAGATGGTCCTAGGGTGGCGGACCTTGGGCAGCGACGATTGACAACAACCAAGACCACAATTGCCAAATTCCATTTTGCAGATTTGTTGAGTACACAATTCACGCCAGGCTTATGATTGCGAGAGGACTTGGGTCTACTGTAGTCCAAGTGAACCGGCTGTATATTGTTTGTCTTCCAAACTGAAAATGAGTTCTCGAATCCTTATATTAACATTCTCTGATTTATCAGTCATATGACTTATAGTGCGCTTCACAGTTCAAAACGGTACCGTTCTGCACAAACCGTCTCCTCGATATATTACTGGTAAAATTTCAGCAATA
This sequence comes from Opisthorchis viverrini, assembly GCF_000715545.1. Lineage (NCBI taxonomy): Eukaryota > Metazoa > Platyhelminthes > Trematoda > Opisthorchiida > Opisthorchiidae > Opisthorchis > Opisthorchis viverrini. Next base: position 254,785 of record NW_008751794.1, read on the forward strand.
ATATCCTTCTGTTAACGTTAATATCTGATAACACTGATAGCAAAAGTCAAAATTGACGCATGAATTGGTACACCGCACTATCCTATACGTTAGTTATTTTGTCTGGAGGACCATAATAATGCGGATCCGATCCTACATCTTCCAAAATTATGATGGATCATCTCACCCACGAGAACTGTCGTGTCACATTTCGTCCAATATTACTTGACTGTTTACTTATATTTTTTCGGGCCTGGAAGATGGAGTTTTTTGAACGATCTGTCAGTTTACCACGATTGTTATTACAGAATTTGGCAGGGACGTGCTAGTGTTTTATGATTTCACTGAGAGTTAGTAGGTTTAATTTACCTTAGCCATCCATAATGTCACCGCTACTCATGCACATCCCCCCACTTGACGTTGGAATGGTGCAGATAAATACGGAATTCAAAGTTACATCGTGCCGTTTTGAACAGCTCTCCACCTATCTCGGTGTATTTATTCTGGTAATGGAATAGGATTGCTCAACGCCGCAATCAAAAACAAGTTGAATGCAACTTCTGAAAACTCGGTATGAACTTATACTTGTTTTAGCTGCTGTGTTCGTCAAAACGCGCAGAGAAATGTTACTGATCATGGAAGTCAATTGAATGATGTAAGACTGGGGGGTGAGTGAAAAATGGGAATTTTTACTCATCAACAGGGATCAGGTTTCATACATTTTACCGAAGTGACGATGAGCTTACGAATTGATATATGCAAAGGTTGTAAGTGTGTTAAACGACAATTGAAATGAAGAACAGGTGCAGTTAGTGGAATATCGCTATTACAAAGTCTGAAAATTGACGAAACATATTGTTAAATACTATGCTTCCTCTTATAGTGGGTCGTTCTGATGGTTTGCTGGAGCCACTCTCCCAGCGCCGAAAAAAATGTAGCAGGTTCACACTTTGATGCGAGATAATCACAACTTTGGGTGCCTCCTGTTTCCATATCCTCTGCTGCTCCTCTTTTGAAAAGTGGAACTTTAAAGTGTTCTTTTCCTGAGAAACGTTTGAATTACTTCACTTTTTTGTGAGACGGATGGACAAGTGAATGTCATACAGATGCGACTATTCTGGTTGTCTGAAGTATCCACCAGAAAACCTGAACTGCTAATTATGAATAGCGCGATCATTTCACTGAAGTGTTAGGTAGATACTCAAGAATGAGCATATGGGATAATGCTCTTTGGCAGGAGGAGACGTGAAATACCCTGGGAGACACCAGTAACTAAATGTGATGTGTAGAGTTTTTATGATTTCACCATCTGCAATTTTTTCTTTACTAATAAGCTACCCATTGATTCTTTTAATTTAGGCCAGAGGTTTCGCTTTCTGGTGTTCATTTAGCACCTCTTTGCGATCAGTTGTTTGCCAAGTAGCCTAGAATGGGTAGCAGAAAACCTACGTCAAAAGATGACTGAGAATTATTAGGATAAAGAGCGATTGGTGAATATACCCTACAAAAACCGGGATTACTATGCGTTCATCGTAGGTAAATGCTTTTCGTACACCACGAGCACCATTGTGTGATTTATTTCAAAAATATTTTTGCGGAACACGTTCCATCATTCTCATTAAGACATCGACTCACAGAAGGCTTAAGTGGCTTTTGCTTGAGATTGTTCCTCTGTGATCTCTTTTGGAAAAATCGACTCCGCATAGTTCTCCAAAATGAACAGTAATAACTATCGCCGTTGCTGTGTTTCGGGGTGGAGATCCAAATGATTGTAACCGCAGCGGAACAGTAAATCCTCTTGGCGCTAAACGCGCAATCGAAAATTTGACCAGCAAACGTTCAAGTTGTCCTGAATTTAGAATAGTTTCTTTCTGATAGCAGTTATGCACCGGAATTATATGCAATCAAAAACTGCTGCGTATCTTTAGAATGAGATTTTTTGAACCCTTTGGAGAAATGATGACAAAAAATAAATTGCAAAATTAGACGAGTCAGCATGCGCCATAGGTTCTCGCTCGTGATACCAAAGTGCAGAATCCACCACCGGACAGGGTAAGAGTAGTGAGCTTAGTTGTTCTTTTCCATAGGTATCGCTTATTCATGCGATAACTGTATAAACGAAGGTATTGATTACTGCCCAACTTTCGGTGTTGTCAGCCCTATCACTGTACAGACTGGGATGGAATGGAAGCCACCATTCGAAGTTTATCAATGTTTGCCCGGCTGGAACTGATTTCCTCTTCACGGATTTGTGTAATTTGTGTCTCTGTGCATTTCGCCGAATCGACGTGAACAAATTATTTTGACTGGATACGGTAAACCCCAGTCAACAAACTTGCTAAGACAAATTACAGCCCAACACAAGCTGCGTTTTATCTGAAGTCCTCAGGAAGTGCGACACTTCTTGAGATTGTGCTTTTTCAGAAGGGTTGAAGCTTTGAGCATACTCTGTCCTGTTATATTGGACACACTAGTAGCATAGTCGTCGGCTGTATTGGACACGCTGCTTAATTTGAAATAACTCGTTTCCACAGAATTTATGGACTTTCCCCATGTCTGGTCACTCTTGTCTGTAGCGTTCACGGATCAGTCTGATTCGTCATGTGTCAACTTTGCTGGCATCGTCTTGGTCTGCTTGGAATTCGTAGTTCAAAAATTGGTCGCCCTAATATAAAGAACTTGTGACAGATCGAGTCATTGCAAACAACTTATCGCAGCACATTGACTCCCCACACAAATACTCGTTGCATATCCTTCGCCACGAAGTAGTTTCGTAAAAAATAACCCAACCACATAGTTTACAAGGTAAGTAGGTTCGCTCAATAATTCAACCGTACATAAGCTTTTGACATGATGCATTCTTTACTGGTGATTCTGTTGAACCTACACATCTCTCCATCGGCAGTACAAAGTCCATTTACACATTACTACCTGCAGTCGGTGGCCATTTACTAGAGAAACCGGTACACGTGCTAACTCTATTTCGAGAGATTCGATCACGTTTCAAATCATTTGAGTTTCGTTTACAGCTGTTGATAAATTGTCTTCTTTTAAAGCCAAAAGCAGTAGTCAGTCGTACCCTTTCTGTGTGGTTGTTCCTTTCATGAACTTGTCCGAATGTGTGCGTAGCATCGCAATCGATCACGAACAAGGAAGTCATTGACCACCAGAATATCGATAGTGGAGTATAATTTCAGAGATCATAGAAGGAACGAACGAAAGTCTGACCGAATAGCTGCCGTTAGTCCATTCCTACAGCGTTGGATGCCCTCACCTTTAGTGAAACACCGAGTAAGGACTTTGATCTGGCGTAAAAATGCATCGGTGAATAGCTTTTCATGAGAATCAACAAAAGTATATAGTGCGATATGTCAGTATCCTAATTAGTCTCTTCAGCTGCAAATATAAACATAAATTGCTTTTCATTGATTTTTTATACTTTATTCGCCAATGCACTTATCCGTGAGAGGGGTTCACATTTTTGTGATTTAGTCCCCTGTTTACTGTGTTAAGGACCTGATTTTGCCATGCACAAAAAGTGCCATATCTGAATTCGGGAGACAGCATTTAAACGAGTCGATGATGTTGCTGTGGATGGTAAATAAGACTATAGGATAGATGATGCATTTGTGGGGATGACTGGAAAAAAGACTGTTTGCAGAATTCAGAATTGTTGTCGTTTGCGCCCTTTGTTGTGGTGTCTTTTTTTACTGGTTTGGAGGAATTTCAGCCCCTCTGGAATCTTCCTTTCCATCCAGCATAACCTCCGTGTCACGTTTGAGCAGGAATCGAATAGCAACCAACCCTTCCTGGGTGAACTCAGTTAGAAACGTACCGACGGATCCCTGCAGAGTTCCATCTGTCCCAGGATCAAGTGAAGTGGCCACTATTTAAACTCGTTTGTTACACCCCCACAACTTTCAGATGGAATCTGGTAACTACCTCAATTAAGGAGGATCGTGAAATTGATAACAACCTGATGCAGAACTAATATCCGAAGCATTTCGTTGAGATTCACAGTGGAGCATGAATACAAACCATCTCAGTTCATTTTGTCAGCAACATAGATGTATACTTGTTCATTACCTCGAAGGCAATCGCGTTAACACATACCTACGAAGCGATATCTTTTACGATTCGTTTATTCACGAGTCAGGCTGTCTCATAGTGACCACTAAGGGTTTGCTCTGCGCAAGTGTGATCATAGGCTACCTAATCCACCTACCCCATTTGGCCTACGGATTCCTCTGAACGTTTGGAGACACTTAGACGGACAAGACGTTCAATTACCTAGTGAGACTTGTGATAGAACACAAGTGCTACGAGAAAAATACCGTCCGGTAAGAGGTCAAACCGCAATTCCGCGCCGGTAATACCCAGATATATTAGATGCTGGGCACTAGATTGACCGGGTCACTTTCTTGAGAATCTTTTTAGGCAACCACGAAAATGATCCACATCTTGGTTGCACCCTGGACGAGCTCGAATTGAGAAAGATATGTTCCTGGAATACAAACTTCTACAAAGGGTTTTCACTGTATTGTTTTAGATTTTCGCCGTTTTCCGAGTAGACAAAACGGCCACGGCGTTTATTTTTCTCACAGCATTTCTCTTGCTGTTTGTTGGTAAGATATCGATTGCTTATAAACTGCTCTACTTTTGAGCTTTGGCTGGTGATACCATTATGTACCTGAACACTTCTGGGGAAAGGATATCGAAGTGGCTGTTGGACTCAACATTTGACGACTTCGAACACAAGCTTCGAACCTAGCTTTGGAGTTGACTTGTACTGCATTCTTTACATTTTCTCTGTCACCACTTCAACTAGTGTGCTCAGTTCCATTGGATTGACAGCCGGAAATCGGGATTCTAAAATGCCGCGGTTTTCGCCATTTTACAGAATCCTAGAGGTTCAACGTGTGGTTACAAATTCACCGAGACAGGTTAACACGCATCTAAATGTTAAGCACCCGTGCTTATGAAATCTTTAGAGATTCAGACCTTTAACGCATTAAGTGGGTGTTCTAAATCCAGTTTATTCAGACCAGTCTCGTTCTATACTACGCATCAAAATAAGTTATCTAATTTAGACTGTCTCATTAGACAATTACACACTCGACTAGTGAGGGGCCCTCACGAGGAGTTTATAAAACACTTCACTGGAGAAGCGTGAGTTGGTGGTCTTCAGCAGAGCCTAATGGTTTTATGTGATAAGATAATTCACTTTGCACGATAGAACTTCAGGTTTTATGGGATCGGTCTCCGAACCAAAGCACTGTATAGAAAACAGAATGCACTACAAAGTCTGCTGAAAAGGAAAAGCGTTTAGGTTGGCTTAATTTGTCGAGTGTGCTGTAGTCCAGTCGGTGAAACCAAGAACAAGTTTCAGGCAGCGCTGAAATCTCACTTGGCATTTTTAAAGCTGAATAGTACGAGGCATTTTTTATTCCAGTAGACAGTCAAACTCCCCATATTCGTGTCTCCTACAAATAGTTTTGGAGTATTACATAGCACTGAATTGTAGTGCACTGTATTGCACTATATTGTGTTGCAGTGTAATTTATTAAATTACAATAATTTGTAGCACACTGTGGAGCATGTATTAGGGTGTATTGTATTGCATGGTATTGTGTTCTATTTTTACATAATAATCGATATGGCGAGCACTGACTGACGCCGAACACCAATCAGATACAATGAAGTGCGTGTGTTTCCTGAAGGTTTTCTGTTTTTCTATTCGGTGTGCTCGCCTTTTCCGCCAAAATTTCACTAACACTGGTATCCCAGGCTGACCGAGGTGTCATTAACATTATCGACGAACTTCTACAGGATCGATGGTTACAAGGAATCCCTTAACCAGATGAATAACGTGATTATTATTGGACGAGTACACCAAGTGTTCCCCTAGAGGCAAAATCTGGGTGTCTGTTTCTATGTACCAAAAAGTTCTGGATAAAGGAGTTCTAGTTAATTTCTTTAAACAGTAACAATACGTCCAATCAACTGAGATATATTTTTGTGGCATATTGTTCAGCCAAGTGAATCCGAAACGTTCCAGTAACGAAGTCTGTTGTTGTCTACCAGGTTCAAAACAAGCCCAGGGATAAAATAACTCATTGTGAAGAAATCTTGTCCTTGTTCAGTAGGATGCCCATGCGAACAGAATTGCAGTTTTGCTGTCCCGAATACAATTTACCGAAGGAAAAAGACGCATGAAGCCATCAAGTTTTATATGTATGAACACAAGCCTGCGTAAAAATGCCGTGATGGGGTAAAAACTTGCAAAACTTTAACAATACTCAGTAATTTCCTTGTTCTTGTGGCGACAGAGAGAGAGTGTGTGTAAATTACGGAACATTCCTAAGTCGTCTTTGAAAGCCAACACAGCACAAAACTATTTGACAAGCATCAATAGCTTACGGATTATATAGAAACGTTACAACTTTTGAACGGAGGTACTCGTCTGTCCCTCTGTATGCGCCTTGGACTTCATCCTAACCGATTTTATTCCATATGGTCCGCATGCTTAACTGAATATTTATGGTAGGGTAGCGTCGCGATGTAAGCAGTACCATTTACCAGGAATCCTCTGATAATTGTCTTGGTACAGGTATGAAGTGTTTCCGCTCCCACTGGTTAAAATAGTTTGAGGGTTCCAGGACTGGCTGAGTTTACTTCGTGTCCGGTGTTCTTTATCCTTCCCTGATATTCACTGGTGGAAAAGAAACTTTGAACAGTTACCACTTAGGGTAAAAATTAAACACCATCTACCTTGATGACATCCAAAGAACGTATAACCATTGGTTTGAAGGAGTCTTCTCAATCTCAGGTTGCCCTCGTTCACGTGCATCGATAATGCTTAGCATTTCCAGCCCAAGCTGACATCTGCGACACATTTGTGACTGAAACTGATTGTGATTGGTTGCCTATGGTATCAATTTAACATAGACCGTTCATTTCCAAGACTGAGTAAGGTGAAGCGAGTACTCGAATAGAGCACAGCAACGGGTTGTTGTACGATTCACCGGGTACATTTCAATTGTATTAAGCTACGAATCCATGAATCTACCTTTGAATCAGTTGGACAGTAGACAATCGATATCGGTTTCACTGAAATCCCGTCATTTACATGAATGTAAGTGTTGTGTCAATCCAGCGATTGTGTTACACGTAGTTCATAGGTGCCAAAGTGTACTAAATCTGTTGTTATTCGATTGGAACCAGAAATTTATAAGCAGGAGTCCTTGCCAGCCTGAGTGATAATATCCCTAAGTGACTGGCTTGTTTTTGATCCTAATGGCAAGCCTTATTGTTTTACTTGTTTTGATATTGTTCTACAGTATACACCCGAAGAGACACACGGGAACACTTGTTGATTCTTGCAACACCACTCCATTTCTTTTCTTTGCGTAGTTGTGTTCGTTCCGGCAAATACGTTTGCTCAGTTAGGTTAGAAATCGCTTAAAATAAAGTCATAACTGCCGGTGGTACCTAATGTCTCGATACCACTTGGGAGTTTTTCCCTAAGGGTGGTCCAATGTTGATATCTAAGGTCAGCTAAAGGGGCCGAGTTGGTGGAAGAAACCAGGATATAAAATTAGTCTTTTAAGTCAAGAGCTTCTCATCAATGCTTACATGAATAAAAGCATTATATGCTTGTTGACATAAGTTACATGTTTGATTCGATCCAAGAGGCAAGCATCTTATGAGGATGTCACTTTTGTCCGCATGTATCCCTTTGGTCCAGAAGTAACACAGAATATACACCAAATTTTCAGCAACCCCAACATAATCTGGTTTTTAAACAATTGCGATAATCTATAACCTACCTTGCGAAGAAGTCCAAAGTATCTTTTTTTTATCATTTTTGCGTGTTTTCAAACTCGAATACTAGTAAATCCGAACTGACGGAATACTGCCAATAACTTGCAAGCAATAGAAAGAAACGTTAGTTGGACAAGAATGTTGCGCTTCAACTGGGAATCCATTCACCTGTGCAAACAAATCCATCAGGTGTCCTTTTACTTCAAGTGTGCTGTTTGTGAAAAAGAGACGTCAGTCTGCTGTATACTTTATGGGTGCTTTGCGACTGAAACGAATAACGTCAGCAAGGGAGGGAAACAACGTGAGAAATATGGCCATCAGATCGGGTGTAATGAAAAAGTTTAGAGTTGTTGGTCTGTTTAGTGACTAGTACCTGAGTTTTTTTTGCGTAATTTGCAAATACAATTGTACTTTCTAGTTTGGATTACTTACACACTTGAGTAGCCAAAGGTTTCTACAGGAGACCAACCCGGCATGAAACATACACACATGCCCACTTATTTGTGTGCTTGAAATGTACGCGATATTTTGTGGTGAAGAGAACCCATAAACCCGACCTTGATTCTAGGATGATTCCGTTCCACCACATTAAACTGTGTCACATGTTTCATGGCTGTATTCGTTTGCTAAGTGGATGAGAACTTTCACTTTCTGGTTTCATCTTTTGGCAGCAAATCACAAGAACAGGCAAAACTATAGTCTGCAATTCCTTTACTACAGACAGCAGATTTGCATCACTAGTGTAGGCATTCAGTAGTAGGTCTCACAAGCCGTGTGATTTTTGTATAACTTTACCGTAGTATTAAAAAATGAAGTTAAAATACACGAGCGCATGCTCATGTTCATGCGAGTTTTTATCTTAGTTTGGGTTTTTTCTGTGACATTGGGTTGATATGTGAACGATCAAAACAACTTTCCAATCCTGCTCTCAGTTATCAAAATGAGGGATATTTAGGATCTCACAGAATGCGAAAGTTGCCGGTCGTTTACTGCCAGTCACTACGTTCTTATAAAGATCAGGTATGAAGAGGTTTCTGAGGAGAATTTCGGTGGCTCAGGATATTCGGGCAATGTAGTTTTCATTGGTATCAAAAGTCTAATCGGATTATCCAGTCCGTCGGAAACCTATGGATCATGGCGATGAAGTTTTACTTGGTCGACTATTGCTACGTTTTTTTACCAAACCTACAGCAAATTGCAAAGTTTCGATTGAGGAAAGCAAGCCAGATTTCAGGCTTTATTTCTGAACACTATACGTGTTAAAACTTTATCTGTTGCTAATTAGCTAAGCAAATAGAGGCATTCCCATGGAAGTATCTCATGGGCAGCATTACCTAGCGATTAAATGGGACTGGGATGAATGAAGCGCAATCCGCGAGCACTACTTAAGTGGACTAATTAACTACATATCACGTGTTTGCGTGCGTTATTTGGAAGCTGGAGCACTGGATTAACTCCAGGGTTTCTGTATACGTAACGGGGATTAATGCTGTCAATGAATGCTACCTTTGAAAAGTAAACCAGTCAAACTAGAGTAGTGCCTGTCAAGAGCTCAAAAATGTTCTTCATAATCTGAGTTTCGGAAAACCAACATATCATCCCTTATTGAGCACGAAAGAGTGCCCTTCCTTTGTAGGCCTGAATTTAAAGTAGGGACGTGGACAACTGAGTACTGTTGAGGTTCCCGATACGGAACCTTGAATGACACCTAGGCTTAACAATCCTGAATATCAAAAAAAGAATTGGGTTCGAAATTCTAAGGCGCTATTAACACAAAGGTAAGCAAATAATGGAAGAACTACCACGAAGTCAATTTAGATTCATTACAGATGATTGGCTTGGGGTCGAACTGGAAAAACTGCTTCTTTTAATGGATACTAAAGATTCTGGTTTGATTATTGCTTACTAAGTAACCACACCGCAAAACGACTCAGTGTTGGGAATGGAATCAGATGTTTTGTCGAACTCGCGAAAAGAGATTTTACGCCAGAGGGCGCGCAGCACGCAAGACAACTAGAATTGTGGGTTACTGGTCGACTAGTTTAGCGTATAATCATTATCAAATCACCTGCATTTGTCAGTACAATGACTGAATGAAGATGAGTTTGATATCACCGTATGAGCCGCTGCTGTGGAGGCCATAGAGTTCACTCATCTGAACACGCGTCACAAACACTCAAAGCCACGTGACTATTCCTGTCCTACTTGCAACCTGAGCCGACAACCTGTACACTACAAATTCTCATCCATTTTTGTTTACTCGGCGACCACTTGCATAACGCGCCAGGCTTATGAACTTCAACACATCAGGCCAAGTTGCATTCATGTTCGTGCAAGCATCAAACACGAAGGGATACCTCTCTCGTCACACTGCACACAATAAATAGGCATACGACTGGGCTCAACACACACTCGCGCTCACAGGACAGGAAGTCAACAGGGCTCCGCAAGTCTCTACGGACAACTACGGAACACGTGTAGCAGCTACACTTCAGAGAGGACACGTTCCGCGTCCAGAACTTCACTCAGGACCTCCCAACAAGTGTCCTCAAACGATAAGTCACCTTTTGGCTTATTCCAATAGACCCAAATACTGTATTCATCACATTCTAGTATGACAGACATTTGTCAGTGCTTGTTACCTTCTGATGCGTCACAACTAGACCACTAGCAACATCACATAAGGAGCTCACGAATGGCGTTTATATTTTTTAGTTATATATTGCCTTAGATCCATGTGTTCACGTTTGACTCACATTACAACATAATTCATTTGGATGATAAACCGTCGATGGCAAGCCCATACTAAAGCTTCATAACCATGTGCAATATATCTCCCCCCTTTTGACAATAAGTAAGTCACTTGCGTGCCGAAATTTCGATGTCAACGGGTTGTTCCTTTCTGATAGAAATTTCATCAAAAAATGGTCGTCCCAGTACGTCACCCGTGAGCTGTGTGTGCACTAGCACCAATCCTAGCCGGTATACTAAGTAGGCATAATTCAAACTCTCGCACGATCGTAGAAATACGACACTTACAATAACGTACGTCAAGGCAAGTGGTTTATTCCTCCTTGTGACTTGGAAGAAACAATCTGTCACCAAATCGGGCAAGCTGTTCAGCTGAATTACGTGAATGACTAGGAAGTTTGGCTTCCTTGCTTCTCTACTACATTTACAGGAAACGTTTGCCATAATGAGGAATAAGCGTGTGTAGCTTTTAATTGAAATGTTCTATTCACAAACAGTGCACACATCAGGAAGTTGCTCATTTCTTCTGACGATGGGATTGCATGGAAAAACTACCCCGATGATTTCTAACCTAGGTATAAATGAGTGAGCTTATTACTTGAAAGGTTGGACAATCAAATGCAGGCCGTTTTCAAACTCTTCAATGAAGTTTCCCAGACAAATGAAACCGTGGTTTAGCTTCCATCGAATCATTTTATTAATGGTATATTTTTTCCAAAACACCTACGGCCTACAAAAGTGCGAATGCCAACAGTTGTGTAGTAACGGTATTCTCCTCAGCTTAGTTCTCGGTCTGAGCCTCCCAAGCTAGCGTTCACGTCAAAACAACCACCAAAGGTGCACAAGGTCTATTAACGCCCAAAACGAAATCAGGAACAGTTGTACACCGCTTCGTATATATAGCGTAAGCGGCTATAACTTTCTGGAATTTCTGACGCGTTCTGGAAGCGACATTGGCAACCGGCGTTTGGCCAATACTGGGTCATGATTGGCTGTTGGGTCCAGATTGTTGACCAATCAGATCTTGCCTTGATGCCGGACCGGCAAGCGTCCCGAATTCTGGGCCAACCTCGAGCGGGCCAGGCTTCTCGGCCGTAGCAGCGCCTAAAGATGTGCGGTGTAGTGGGATCCGCGTGGATTCCTGCCTAACAAGTTGGAAGAACTATTTCTGTTTTTGAACGAAGTTGGGAAATCTCTGTAATGTACTATTCATGAGGCTGCTGAAAATCCGTTGAGAGCTCACGACCATCGTCGCCCTTTTTGGGGCTCATCAAGTAGGCACGGCCCCCGGGTTTCCGTCAACTTTATGTTATACTTGAAACCAAATTGCACGAAATTAGCGAATATATACTCAGTTGCAAACCAATTTGGTTTTTCGAGAGACTCACCTGAAACCCAGCTGAACCTTTCGTTTGTGACGTTTTGAATGAATGTGCTGCTGAATGTGCTGCACCAGGGCGCCTCATGTTTCAGTCGCTACGATATTCGAGATATCGCAATATATGTATATACTTTTAATGTACTACTCATAAGATTGTTTAAAATCTGTCTACAGCCCACGACGGGTTAGGAAATGTCTACCTTAAAATGCAGTGGTATTCGTTTTTAAGGTGATTTTGCTCCACTCCCAGGAAGAGAACGCTATTTCTAACCTTTTGACCACTACAGTTCTTAAGTTGTCTTCTAGTTTTGATCTCATAACCCGTTTTGATTATGTGCGAGGGACACTCAAGTAAACTGGGTAGTAAAACGGGATTTGATTGATTCAGTTCAGCCATCTGATTCTAACCACAGAATCAGATGCTTATAACTTTGAATGTGTTGCTTCTTGCTTTGAAAATGGACGTTTTTGAATTTTGGAAACTTGGCAGTTGTAAAACTTATGCATATTCTCTATTGCGTCGGATTTCATCGCCGACAATGGGCAATCCCTATCACTTATCATATATTTTTCACTTATTTCAATTAACGTCTCGTCGACAAATGGTAACGCTTGCGAGGAGAGATACAACCACATAGGTACATGTAAGAAGGATGTCATCACGTGATGTGTTTGACGTGGTCGAATTTTATCATGTGAATTGTTATTGCGGGCTACCTGGCAAGTCTCGTTGTGTGTTACATGTTTGTAATGTGTCGACACACTTCGTATTCACCATACAGTGCAGAAAGTTATCTCCGGTTCATACCTTCAAGATAGTTAAACATAAGTTTGTGGAAAATACGCACGTTTTTCATTCCAAACCGGTATCAACTAGACTTTCAGGTCGTAACTTAAACATTTGATTCCAGTCCCAGTAGAAACAAATTGAAAAGGTTAAGTGTATTAAATACTTTCTGAAGCAAGTATTATTTGTAACTAAAACTGTACAACTAGTAAATCTGTGATAGAATTCTAAAACCAAGCCATGGTCGGCTTACAATGAAACACTACTAGGATTTCCATCCAGTGTACAATGGCATTTGCCAGTCGATTGACGGTAAACTGCGGAGAATCGAATAGGGATAGGACACTATCGAGTTAGCTAAATTCCTTAAACCGCAAAAACATTTGACATTTAAACATGAACAGGAACGAAATGAAAGTATGACAAAAGAGTGCCAAGCAGTTAGAACCGAATATCAATACAATGATGACATAACTGTGTTCAGAATGCTGGCTCAATAATTTCCGAGAACGTCGATAATAGTCGAAGCGTTCATCCATCTAGTTGCATATGTGGATGTGTGCTCATTAGGCTTGCTAGACACGCTACGAGTGAGTGATTGTAAGTCCGACCAAGACAGATGTGTTTCATTCAGCTTATTTGTCTGCTCATATGTTGCACTAGATCCATCCAGAATAATGTTAGAGTGACATAATCTCAACAACCCACACGTGCTAAGTACGGCCTAATTCAAAATATCTGAGTCTATGTATTCCCTCATTTAGGTGACCTGAAATCTGGCTACATCTTTAAACCAGAGTTACCGCATTTCGTGGAAGTTAATTATGATTTCCAGCCTGAAAAATCTGGGGGACTTGGTTTTTCATCTTGAAATGTTCGGTAAAGTTATAGGTTGTGCAATGGGTATGTTCTCATTGTAGAGCAGTCTTATTTAATTCTAGGAGACCAAGTTCTAGACCAATCAAAAACTAATTTTTGGAACTTTGGAAGGTATGAAGCACTGTTTTGTTCAGTCGCGTTTGGTCTTACGGATTGCGGTTATCAGTGAGGATGGGTGCCAGGCGCAAGAAGATTAAATCTTAAGTCCATGATCACCGTAATCCTAACCCAAAAAAGCAAACTGCAGTAGCACTTACTTAATCACACAGACCAACAAAACAAAGAAGGACCATCAATCGTGATTCCATAAGCCGGAGGATCAAGCGTTCAAACGCGGCCAAGCTGATGTTAGACGTGATCAATCACAATGGCAGAAAGGCGCTTTTATTTGAAAGATTGAGCAAGAAGTTGGTGCACTAATAGAAAATTTATTGCTGCCGGATTCACGGTATGTTCCAATTGTCCGCCCGCCCGAAACATCCTAAGTGGCAAACTCAAAACATAGGCTACCAGCTATCACTAGGGAAGTGTAATTCAAACGTGATTGCCGACAGAAACAGACTTATTTTGGCGGATACCTCCACTTCGGCGTATTCCGCTCTATTGTGCTCTGTCAAAGTGGATCCTTCTGTCAGACGGATCCACTGGCGACTCTACGGTGACAAAGCCACCACCCACGTTCGGCTTTTCAAAAGGCGGATATCCGAAACGCTTTACAGAGTATTGGGCAGCATTATCTACTACTAGTAAAAGGGGGCACACAGAGAAGTGATGTAACGATTATTAGTGAATAAACTGTAAAGAATGACAAGTTAGGTATCGTCTGAAAATTCATTTCGTCCCTCAGGCACGTAACCTACACCTCCACTACACTGGTTTAAATACTTTTCTGAGAGTGCACCATCACAAACGTTTCTTAGAAAATGATGCTTAAAAGCTTAGAACTAAGAACCCCCTGGAAAAATATGGATATATTTTGGAGAGTGATTCTACTAACGAGGTTTTTCAACAAACATCCCATGGTGCAGAATGTAAAATACAACTCAAGACGATACAAATGGAATGCATGGCCGTGACGGGTTTGAAGCCACTGACCTTAAGTTTACTCGGTGGTTTCTCGGGTAGATTGGCTCGCATAGAAAATTTTTCTTACTATAACTTTACCATCACATTTGAAGAGTGATTAGCTATCATGATGTCAATTATTTCCGGAAGAAAACAGTGATATTTGTAATAAAATATAATATAATCGATATTTCCTAAGACCGTTATGTGTAAAATAGTCTTACCATAAACTTCAAAACGATATTTTTGCACACTCTCCTATCTAAGCATAATTTCTGCAAGACGATTACGTAAAATGCAGAAAATCCATTAACGTTTGGTAAAAACCCCGCTTCAATTTGGGGTTGGTAGCATGGTCTATTTCTGGTGTTGGGTTTGGCGCCATGAGATGTTTTGTCCAGAAGACATATTACATCCAATAGTCATCAGCGCTTTCTGTTTTTACGGTTTTCTTCGCCCTTTTGGCGGTAGTGATGGGTCATGTTTTACACGTTGCAAATAAGTCGTCCCAGATTCGTTAAGTTTTCGGTCTGCTTGCAAGATAAAAGAAGAAGATGTATCCTGCTGTACTTTGTGACATACGGCCTGTCACCGTTATCCATGATGCCAGCTTGGTTAGCGAAACGACAACTTGGCTGACAGCACATCTTTTGTAAAAGCAACCCCACCGCACATTCACGTCCGAAAACGGTTGGTTTGGGACTGTTCAGGCTAATGGAGCGCAATCAAATGCACATATAGCACCTGACACAGCTCGTGGAAAGTTCAATGCAACTTTTGTCGAACTGATATGACAGTGTTCTCTGATACGCTCAGTGTTCCTTGCATAAATCAATATTTGCATGATACCAGTGTGAGCTTTACCTTGAGGTGTAAGCCGACATGCAAGTAGACGCAACTAGGTGTTCTCTCAACCACAGTGATCTCTAATATTCGTCAAAATACAATGCTTCATCACTGTGGAATGGAGCCCATCACAAATCCTTGAGTCTTCCAATAAGTTTGACAATTGAAAGTGAACCATATAGGTATAAAATGACAGTAGTTCTTTATTATTGAGGATACGAATGGGACTATTTTTGCCACTGCACTCACCCAAGTCAGAAAGGTTATCTGTTGTCTCCACATTTGGTACTACGTGGGTACACATTAACAGGTGGCGAAAGGAAAACAACAACTTCCAGATCTCTAATCCTGTTAAGGATTTCAAGGTCAACTCTCAGAATGTGTTTATGCTTCTCTCCTGTTTTCTTGCTCGTGGGTACACATTAACAGGTGGCGAAAGGAAAACAACAACTTCCAGATCTCTAATCCTGTTAAGGAGTTCAAGGTCAACTCTCAGAATGTGTTTATGCTTCTCTCCTGGCATATTTTCTTGCTGACCGAAGAGCTATTTAACCAAGGTAGGATAAGGAGAATTGGACATATCAGGGGGGGGGGTTTAAGAAGCAGTTCTGGAGGAGTGTAAACCCGAAGAATTGTTGTAGTGCACGAAAATACTGTTTTATTGTCTGACTTCATGGACCACACTATGCCACAGCATTTCAATTTAAGGCCTGCCAGGATGGGCACCTATCTTTGAGGTTGATCATGCGCATTTATTGTGATCTCGTGCGTGAGCGCTGTTGCATTTTACCAGGAGAAGCACTGGGTCCTCGTGGAATGGGGTGGGACCAGCCTGCTTGCTCCAAATTATCTATACCAGTCTTGGCAGCGTAAACTTCCCTCATATTCCTTTAGGAACCTACTAGAGAGGTTTGGTACATACTCCTAAAATTCACCTCACCCATCGTTACAGTTTGCATCCGGCTACGAGCCTACGGTGGACGACAACATTTGGATGAATAAACACTACCGACGAATGTACCAATGGTTCATCCCTTCCTACAAATCTAGTGAACGCAATGCACAAATTTGCTATTCACTGAATGGTATTCGGATACGGTCAAGAAAAGAGTCACAGAACTCTGGGCGCTTCCAGAGTGGAGCAGCCTTTCCATAGTGTCTGCTCTCTGGAATACCATAACATACTTCTTTGTTGGACAGGGCAAACATATCATTTCAAGACCTGAACACCAAAGACAAACTTACCATTCAAAACATAATGTGTGCCAGAAAGCAATTTAGTTGTTTTTCTCATTTTGGCGTAATTGAACTATGCTAATGCGGAAGTTATTTGACTACCACATCCAAACTGACTAAAATAAAACGCATTCAGTTCCATAACTGCACAAGGCTTTCTAGCTCTAGCCCATACATCACGTACACAGTCATCGTCACTCCATAAGTAGGACAGATATAATAGGCCTTGACACCAGAACACACTTGAACCTCTGAGGTTTAAGTGGTCTTAATGAGTGACCAGATGAATTCTAAGCTTATGAAGCCATAAGAATCGTCAGCTGAGTGAATTGCACAACTTTCCAAAACCTGTTCCTCAATCGCCCTCAGCTGAATTCAACTTCGAATGAAGATGCGATGAGCAGCATTGGTGAATCGCTTTCCCCTCAAGGAACTGGTCAGTTATTCTGCGAGCTGATTCAGACATGAGTTAACGGGTAGCGGTTAGTTCATCTTGGGTTATTATGCTACCGATTTACTTGTAAAATTTAATGAAAAGGGCTTTTGTTTAATCTCTCACCCGTAGGGCTAGGGTAGTACCATGAACTAGGGGAGTTAGCTGATAATGAGTCAAAATTTTGCGCTGATCAGGAAATTTTTGGATATGCGCACCGTACTCAGAATGACTGAGGTAGAAGCTATTTTGCGCTGTATGACTCATTTGTCCATGTTTATCAAAGGTGAAAATATCCAAGAGATACAGGGATCAATTATGATTGGGAATGCTCCTGACGAAGGTTATACGAGGTGACTGGAACATTGAGTTACAAGTATTTCCGCAATCGTGGTAGTTTTTTTCTATTGATCCCAATCAGCAAAAACCGGTTAAGTAGTAGTCGTTTCCGAAAATTTCGTCAACAATTTATCGATCTTTTTTGCCGACTTTCTGCTTTTCATGTACAAGTTTTAACGGTACGAGTGTGTGTGACCGATTATTATGGCAGGTGATGAAAAACTGGGTACAATCACCTTCGACGAAAAGAGTGAATATATCGGTTTGTTGAACATTGTGATCGTATCCTACGAACGGAGGAGTTTTAACTAACTTTAACAACTGTGCCCATTCTCCCGCGAATCAGATTCTGAAGAGGTTGAAATCCACACCAAACACGTCTTGATCTGGTCATTATGAGCGAAATCGTATTAAACGTTTCATGGTGAGACTGCGTATCAAACTACAGTAGCACCTACTTTAGGCGGTTCGGCGGAATATTTTGTCGTTTATCTGTTTTATGACTCTTTTTCTGTTCGGTAGTAAGATGTTTCTGACATCTCTAAATGTGCAGATCCCTCAGTCATCAGAACACTCTTTCTGAAAATAACCCAGAAATCGAGGGACAAAATCTGAAGTAAGGATGGGTATTCGTCTCATTCTATAGGCGTTGTTATCCATGAAACCTACCTAACAATGTGCCATATGTTTTCAATTAGTACAATCAATTTTTTGAGACCAATATCTATTCCACATGATCAGATGAGATATTTCCTGATGGTTCCCAACTCGCCATGGGCTACATTATCAGCAAAATCTCGCAGAGGTCTCACAGGACACAGTTGTAGTTTACCGTGTTTTATTTTGTGGATAGGATTTAATAGCCAAGTATGATTGTCTCAACCATAGAACAAACGGCTCTCTTGCGTTAGGATGCTTGTTTCTCGCAGACTAGGTTAGACTAACTTTCGTAGTATGAAACTGGGCATCCATTATAAACTGAAACAGCATAACGGTGCGGCTGGAGGCTCCCGTTGAAACATTTTTCAATGCAATTTTCATTGCATTCACAGCACTTGAAATCTACTGAACGAATGCGCATTATTATTCCGCAGATCCTTCAAGTAAATTTTGCTGTGCTCATGCAATTTTGGATGTACTTACAAAGTTTCCTTCGTTACTGAATCATATTTCTTTATTTAACGCCTGTGGCAATTTAAGTGACAAATCAATGGACATGATGATTATGAATTAAGTTTACTTTAATTTTAATTAGGCTTACTTATATAAGAAAGACCTGGTGCGATAGTGCCCTCAAGGGAAAATAAACCTGCTCAACTAGTATGCGGCATGTGATTTTTGCGATACCTGCCCCAAAATAAGTGCAGAAAAACAGAGGAAGAAGAATTTAGATAAAGCACACAGACAAAGCAATAGCCTTATCCATAAGAAAATACACTGCAGTAAAAGCTGACTGAACAATATTTAGTTATTTGAACTCGTTTGGTTGTGCTACTCTAGCAAACTGTCATAACCAGCCCAATTAAATTTGCTGCCTCGTGTATCCCCTTGCCATCTTTGTTCCATTTAGGTAGTGTGGCAGCTACATCAACTATACATTGAGTTCCACGCATCCAGAGATTTTGAAGTTCTCGTTAAAATTTCGCGTTAACGGGTTAGTCCAAGTCAAAGAAGAACGATTCTAACAGAGCTTGACATAAAGCAGCGGGATGACTCAATAGTCGTCGCAAAATTTCCGTGGAAAAATTCATCTATGTGATCCTAAGGAAGAACATGTACGATGATTGGAAGAGAAGTTTGGAAATCCTCGTGAAAACATTTTTAAAATCGTTGACACCCCTGAAATCACATTTATGCACAATACCGTCAACTGAGATAGGAATAGCAGAAAGCTAAGCAAAATTTTCTGTTGGCAACGATGACTAATCCAATTCTTTATATCATTCACTGTCAACAAATCCTCAAAGTGCATGATAGAAACCGGTGGAAATTTCTCTGAGTTAGGACACAGTTCGCCACTTCGTGTCGATGTTAGCAACTTACTAGGACATGTTTTAGAGCCTTCCGTGAGGCCATTTTCTTGGAGTAGAGTACATTTTATGTGTGCTAGTATTCACAACAAGCACAATTTTCTAGATTAACTTGATCAATTACGCTTTTGTTTTGACACGTGACGACATAATCGTTCCCTGGAGTATACTGCACAGGTGCGAACAGTTGAAAGCCGCAGTGTGTTCAGCGACGAAATTTTCTAGCTTCTGCTGCAATGCTCTGAGGCGCGCTGTAACAAAAATCTGCGGGGTCATCAAAACGTGTTTGTTAAAATATTTATTTTCGGCAGTCATAAACGTCAACATTTGCTTACTGTACAACTGGTCAGTAGGCTGACACAGCATTATTTCGGAAGGCCAAACTCGAATATCACCCGCGGTAAAGTTGATGGCAATTGTGTTTCCACATTATCTCGGATATGCCTCCGAGTGTGTGCAGTATAATAATAGGGAACCGCGAACTGCACTCTTTTTACACGATGCTTTATGCAGTCTTTTATACACTAAAATATACCTGTATTCTCGAAGTCTCAATTTAGACTGGGGAAATATTTGAAGGAGGCGCTATTTTGCACTCGGCGTCGAAAGTATTGGTGATGATAAGATGCACCCGCACACAAAATTTTGAACACATCTTGTGGGTAAAAGAGCTTTTCAACCAACAATGTTTGCCAGCATGGCCATTTTGAGAGCATTTTCAGGTAGTTTTGCTGTTTATTTGTCGTGAATATCTCGGTTGGGTATACGCCGCTTCCTATGTTAATTTTTATGATGATGTTTGTTATAATAGCAATACGATCGCGGAACCCTTACTAGTTATGGCGTTTTATTGGAAAGTTTATAGCGGTTATGAAACTGAACACCTGATGCCATGTAAGACATTTTGAGCGATTTGGAGACTATCTTTTTTTTGGCCGGGGGGTTTGTCGCGTTACACGGTAGCTGGTGAAGGAACGATATTTTCTGCTCCATTTGGGGATTCCACTATTGGAGACATAAAATCCTGATGTTCCCCGCTCCCATATCATTTCTTTCTTTTTCTGGAACGTACCCTACTATATGCATTTTTTGCTTACATTTTAATCGATTAATTCTCTAGGTTGCCCTCACACTTTTGGATGATCGACTCTTGTGCTTTTGGTATGAAGGAGAAAAACAGAGGTTTGACCCAACCCTTATTTTGGATTGGGGACAGTACTTGTATATACTAGTTTTGCTGCTTGATTTATCTACTCCCTACTAGATCACTTCTTTTACTTGGATACTACATTTGATTAAGACTGGAAGCGACATGAAAATCAGCTCAGGGACAGATAATCAGACAGACCTGGTGATTATTCATAAATTTTGTGGTAGGGAAGTATGCACACGAATTAGTTACTGCCGAAGCTTGTAATAAAGTTCACATATCTCGAACGAAGAAGTGTAACGGAAAGCATTCCCATAGATATCCCCCTTTCAAACAAAAAAACCGTGCAAGAATTCGCAGGTTCCAAATATAAACTTCTAGTGACTCAGTACACAATATTCTTCTTCGTGTGGAAAAGCCAATCTAAGTCCATGAATCGAAGATTGGCGTAAAAATTGGAACCCCTTGAGTCTATACCTACTAAGTTCAGGTTTTCGTTTTAAAGTTATGACTCATATTTTCCGAAATACTGAACTGATGTGGTCCCCCGAGATTAAATACTCACAAATTTTTTCCTAAAAACTGTCAGTATTGATATGTCCTGCGAAGAGATTGCATCTAGTGAACAGTGGACATTTTCTGCTTCAAATTTCTGCTGCATCTAACTCGATTTCTGTTGGTTGTGTGTACGTGGTTTCCTAGCTGGGTTGCCATTTTGGCATGGATGGAAAAGTGACATCAACCTCCAGCCAAGGAGTGACCGTCATATTTTGTGTTCAACAGGCTTTTAAAAAGTTTGTTGAATAGGCAATTTCCTGGCAATTTCTTGCTCCTGGGATCCAGTATAACAATATGTTGTTTCCATCCAGATAATTAATGAAATTTCTATTGGTGTTTGTGCTGCTAGTGAGAATCTTCGATAACCAGTAGCAGCTGGTGCACATTGAAATATACTA
The DNA here is from genome assembly GCF_000715545.1 of Opisthorchis viverrini. Lineage (NCBI taxonomy): Eukaryota > Metazoa > Platyhelminthes > Trematoda > Opisthorchiida > Opisthorchiidae > Opisthorchis > Opisthorchis viverrini. The sequence continues at coordinate 276,441 of NW_008751794.1, forward strand.
TGGCCACTTTTGTGAACCTCCAAATCATTAACAAAAGAATTTTACCGGCATGGAGTTTTACCGTCAGGATTCAGTTTACTTCATTTTGACATTATTGCATCATTCATTCTATTATTCGCACGCTGCTAAGCATATTCTCTAATCACGACCATATTCCCTGTGGAACCTAACACATTTTGGTGAGCTTAAACGCGCAATTATGTGTTAGAGGTGTAATGGACTTCTGTGGAGCAGATCTTGTGGGCAGTTCTATTGTTGATTAAGTTGCTTGGCGAAACATTTGTAAACGCTTTTCAATTTCGCAAATGTTCTGCAATAATATGGTTTCCGGGATTCGGATTCCAGTCGCACTGTTTGATGGAAACTTCTTACTGGTTGAGGATTTCTTCAAATATCCTCGTAAAAAAACCGTAGTAATTTGTCCTGCTAAACAGCTAATGCGCATTTGTTTTCCGCTTATTTTGTACACATTTACAGTGTTCTGCGTGGCTGGGGAAGACATTGAAGGAATGTGTTGAACGTTAATTTACATCAGCATTGCGCTTGATTTTGTACCAAGCTGCCAAGCTGACCGTCTTTCAAACTCTTCCTTCTGTGACACCGGTTTACGAAGGAAGTATGGAGGAAGCTGGCATATAAAGCGGCACGTCAAATTGAACCGTAAGCCTACCGCACTCAAAATCACTCCGATGCCTGCATACTGGGGCTTACCGACATACTTAATTTACCGTATACAGTTAGATTATGCAATTGTAATGTGTCCACTATGCCAGCAAGACACATATTTTACAGGAAGTGGTAACTCAGAGGTTCACATAGCCGATGTAGAACAAAGATTGGAGCCTGTTTGCTAAAACCCTAACGGTCGTTTGATCGCGCCTCTCCTATTCATTCTGCTACAGATGAGACACACTGTAACACCAAGGCAAAATGGCTAGAAAAGTAGCCCTAAACTACCTAATAGAATAGTCTATGAGGTATTAACTTTGAAATTATCTTGCAAGTGAAAAATGCCATTGGACCAGATATATATATAACCATCACACCAATGCATACGGGTTTTTATAAGGAAAATTAGGGCAACAAAGTATCGTGTTGACTGCGGACCACCATTCGAACAAATTAAGCAACTTTTGGCCGCTTTTGACATATTTCGATTGTACCCGCATTCAGGTGCTTTGTAACCAAAACAGCGCTTGCCGTCGGATTGGTATTATTCACGACCGGAGGTGCAGTTTGCAGAATGTCGTGCATGAACTAGGCTTTGCCATTTGTACGGCCAGGATGCTTGGTGATAGGGTTTGACATGAAGCAATGAAACTATACGTAGATGACTAAGCCAAATTTGGTTCGAGCTAAAAAAAACAAAACATTAGCCTGCTTGTACAAGTAAGAGGATTGATGCTAACGTGGCCGCCGTGCCACAGAGTTTGTCAAACAAATATCACTATTCTCCGGAAACATATTTTGAGATCATCAGGGCCTGCCTTAAAAACAGCTTATGTACTCCGTAAAGTAGGCGAATCAGTACGCACCATTTAACCGGTTGCATCACAGGAAACTCTGGAATTGTTATCCCATTTCTACCCAACCATCATTTTTCATAAAGTATGAAATAAATGATAGCTTATTGATTATACCTACGATTAGTCTTTCGAAACGTACGTTCATTTGTTTAACATAGTTTGAATTATTTTCCATTTCGACGCAAAGATTCCCGTAACTCCTGCATTACATTCGGTCACGTCACCAATCGTCATTTCTGAACCAGATTTATTGATAGAAGGACATGAATTGTGTGTACAGTTTCAGCATCAAGAAGTTCTCGACATGGTTTTGAATATCCGTTCAGACCATATGGTGAAATTATTCTCCTGCTAAGGTTTGATTGGCCTAACATCTACTTTTAATGAATTGTTTTGGAATACCAGTTTCCGGAGAACAGAACACATGTTCACCTGTGGAAATGGTCGCGGTACCACTTGGACTGTGTGCAGCATCCACTGGTCTTTTTTAGGCGGTGCAATATTCAAAATCCGAAATTTTTCAGGCATCCATTTGTTGGAGCATAATATTCACCGTTTGTTTAAAACGATTTCGGCTATCTCGTCAGGTAAAAGCTTCAAACCATTCTTCGTTCAGTCGTCGTTTGCTTGTGTCAAACGTTAACCCGCCTGTTTTCCGACACCGTCTGATGACAATCGACAATCCTTTGGTCGAGATTTAAGAACACTCGGATTAAGTATGTGGTGTTTCGACGTAGGTGAGTGCTGTTAATCATGACTCAATATTTTACCGCCGAGTATTAAGCGTAGCAGGATGCGATTATTTCTCTGAAAACTACGGAAGGGCCGTCATCGATCATCGTAATTTGTTACCAACATTCCTGTCGTCATTATTCGTTTGGCTACAAGTGCACCGACCTATATTTCTTATACACACACACACGTACACCCCTACGGTTGCTGGGTGAATCCCGTAAGGATTGAAGTGGTTTTGTGATGTTTTCGGAGTACAGCAGAGTACCCAAAACTGCGCTCTCATACAAAGTAGTAACTAGTTGCTTGACTTGAAAAAAGTCACTTTTCTAAATCATGCTATTAGTATCTTGGAAAATTGAGATGCACAAACGTGTTTTCGATTACCAAATTAAATGCAGTAGGCGCAGAGCATAGGCTGAAATGACAAAGTTGTATACAAGCAACATATTTATGGGAGATATAAGTTGATGTAGTGGGTGGGGTTAACTTGTTAAAATAATGATTGAGAACTGATGTGCATGTGCGGTAGAATCACCCTTATGCACTTTGGCACCAAGATTTTCATCTTCAGATAGCTGGATATTTTAGGTTCAGCGATCCAAGACTCGACACTCTGGGTACCTTGTCACTGCTAATGTGTACGTACTAGAAAGATAAAACTGGATATCTTTCAGTCGGGATTTGTCGGGCCCTTGAAATCCATCTAAGTGAAAAAAACCAAGATGAATTTAAAAGCAGTTTCATGTCTTTTGAACATCCTACAAAAATCTCCGGAATTTCAAACTTGCTACGTGTTTGACCAAGAGTGGTTGATCACATCCGTGATTAACTTGCACTTAGGCGGGATATAGTGTAACTAGTCCCCCAATCATGAAAGCCAAACCACGTTATCACGTGCTGGCTGGCTCTTTCAGATATGGGCTTTGCTATCCGAAAACGATGAACCTGATCTCCTGGAATTTGCAGCCAGTATTCAAAATATCAGACGTCATGGTTTTGGCAGTCAGTATGCTCAAATCACCCAAAAATAAGCCCATCAAATCGACCAAGAGCTACTAGAACATCCGGAGAGTTTTGGGCTTTAGATGATGTTACTCATCAAGGGCAGGAACTTTCGAAAATTACACGATTGTAAGTGGGGAAATAATCTTTGCCAGATATCAGATGTTGTTTTGCTCAAGACCACACATATTTAAACGTGCTATCAAACGCACAGTGGAAACTTCACTGGTTTGAGAATCAAGGTCATCTATTTAGCTATTTTGAAGCTTCATTTAACACTCCGAGGGGGATAGATGGATTGTTGCATAATACATTTTCCAAAATCTGGAAATGCGGGGCTAGTTAGTAAGCGAGTTTACACCGAAAGTGACCATATGAGGCCGTGATAGATTTTTGGTAAATGTGAAATTTCGAGCAATGATTATGTTCCTCATTAATCAGAGAGCAAAACGCTCAACTTGTGTTAGTTACCTTTTGACATTATCTGGGTGCATGAGACATTTCGTCCGTCATTTTATTTAGTTGACACCGTGGAACAATGTTATTTCACTGATCAACAAAACCCTCCCAATATATTACTGAAATCGAAAACACTATGACAAATCTTGGATAATAATGGCATGAAACAAAAATTTTGGATTAGAATTACACTGAGACGAGATGTACAATCGATGTTCCAAGGATAACTGGCAAGTAACTAGGGTAGCGGCTAATTCCGTGACTGTTGCAAAGGTCTAAACTGCAGCAGGACACTTTGGCCTGAAGATCGTTGCTCATGTCGTATTGAAGGACGGTCGGACACTGGTCACCACAGCTGAGCATAGTTGATGTGGCCTTGCCTTGAAAATATGTCTTTGTCACCTTTGTGGGAAAAGTTAAATGGTTGAACAAACTAGTGGTGCTTTGTGGATAACGTTTACTGTGGGAAAATCCGTGGTTAGTTGTAAAATTCACCAGAATGAGAAATGTTTGAGGTTGAGGAGTGTATTTCTGCTTGTTTCCCTTGGCTGGCTTTGTGAATTGTAATTTGGACTGGACCAATTACATACGAACCAAACAGTGCTAGTGCTTGTTAACTAAAAATATGTACGTCTCCAAACTTATTGAGAATTAAATAAGGTAATAACATCATGGAAAAAATCTCCCAAATCTCTGTCCAAATTCAGAAGCAAACTTCGTCTGGGAATCAGACGCCGCAACGGTTGAATTTAAAAATAGATTTTCCTCTAGATATGAAAACGGCAAGTCATTATTCTTTCTATGGAAGCGGCCATTTGGATTTCACACCTGAAATGCCATCTTCGGCCATAGCTTCCGACCGGTCATCAGACATTTTGAGTAAGCAAACAGATTCTATCCTTATAAGGATGGTACTTATAAATTTGCTGAAAACTCTTCGACGGACCACTAACCGGTTAGCACCTCATGGGCTCACCATGTTCCCAAGTGACCGTCAACCTTATGTTTTGCATGAACCCAAATTAGACGGATCTCGACAAATATACCCCAGTTAAAGTGTAACTGAGTGTATTTTTTCAAACACTCCCCTTTATCAGAGTGTGAATCAGAAAAGCTTCCTCGTCTGCAAAGGGGTACAGCACTACGGTAATAATCATTTACTCCCCAGGGCAGTGCATCCTTGTGTGTATAAATATATTTATGCACCAGACGGAATGAAGAATAATTCAGCATTGAAAAATATGCTCACTACAACCGGAAAAACTGACAGTGAAGGAACTTCGTAGAAGAACTTACTAGGCACACTTTACACGAGCTTGCGACTGAAACACATTTTGTGTTATTTTTTACTTTCGGTGGGCACATCATACACTCATAACATTGGATTGCATCAGCTACAATGGAGAAGCGCATATTGTTTATGAAAGCGTTCTAACTCACTTTTTCGAAACGTTTGAATAAACAGAAATACAGCAAGCGCAAAATATAACATTACTCAGGATGTGGCGTGCGACTTTTGTTGATTCCAGTTGCGCTTTTGGTCCTTTATACAGTCTAGGGTCTGCTAAATGATGACGCACTGGTAATGCGTCCTTAGTAGCGAAGGAAAGCGTGGCTCAATAGGCTACCGTCTATAAAAATGACAACCATATTTGTACAAGCACACTTTTAACATGTACAGACTGCTGTGTCAGGCTTACTCGCTATGACATGTTTTTTATGCCACGCTCTTTTTCCATAACAAGCTATGTCAAGCATTGTCCGAATGGAAATGAACATGTTTTAATTTAGGAACCGATTGTCTGATTCAGGAAAGTAGAAAATCAATATAAAATAACTCTAACTGTTTCTCGAATTTCAATTCTGTCTCTTTGGTTCTGGACGTTGAAGTAACACTGAGAAATGATCGTTTCCGTAATTTGTTTTTTTTTTCGGTATAAATTCCGCGTAATCAGTGCGTTTTGCCGACGTACGATAGATTGACAGCAACCCGGGAACGCGTATAATCACCAAATAAATTAGTGGACACATAATTTGCTTACGCTGGGTGTTTTAGAGTAGGAAAATTCAATCTGACGTTTCTCAGACAGAGGTTATTCAGAACTATGTATCTGTTCGGTTCCTTACGATTCGAAATTTCGGCTAGACTAATGGAACTATCTTCAGATTACAGAAGAATGGAAGCGTATTCGATGGGAAAAAGTGATCGCATATCAGAGGGAGAATCAAACTGTGACTTCATGCAAAACTATCCATTATTATTAGTAAGTGAAGTGATACGGTATAAAAGCTATACTTGTTCTTTCACGCATAATGATGGAAAGAGGTAAGTCAAAGAGTTGACCAAATAAATTAGCTCTCTTATCTAAACGAATCAAGCGCTAGCCTCCAGAGTTGTTAGACTGCTGCTGAGATTTTTTGCGTTCGAGAGCGACGCTTATTTATTTGTTATTGTTATTCCGGTCTATCTCAGCTTGCGACTCTGCTACATTGCTCGTGCGCACGTTATATATGTTTCATTCCATTCGCTTTCCCTCGGATACCTGAAAACGAAAGTGAGATGAGGGTTGATAGTTTTGAACCCAACCCTAAGTCAAGCATCGAAACTGCCTTGATTTAGACCTGCTACTGTAAATGCGTATAACTCAACCGAATCGTTGTGCAAAAATGCATTTTGCAGCCAATTCCGCTTGTGCGTACCCTCTCACCGCCCCGGCGAGGCCTCGTACTGATCCATCATTGTTTGGAATCATACCGAACTTGGTGTGTTGGTAGGCTTTCTGATTATTCTCGAATAGCAAATGATCACTGTCGGTATTGTTTGATATCGATGTTCCGTTCAACTACCCAGTGAAAGAAGTGTAAGGTAAGCACGTCTGCTAAATCTAACCATCCCAATTTATCAACCCTGGCAGCGGACGTTTTATAAACTGGTGAAATGTGCACTAGAACAGAGAAGCAGGAATTTAACAAGACAAGTGATCTAATAAAACTTTCAAAAAATAGAGTTTGGCGCCTGAATGGCAGCCGTTTGAATGTTTGCGCTGGCCTGGTATCAACGATTTAAAAAAACTGGAAGCTGAATTGGTGTGTGAAGTACTGCCTTACATGACATTAGAAATCGTCCCACGGAAGTGTTACAAAATTACAAGTGTACATCAATGCTGATTGTGCAGTCTGAATTTTTTGTGAACAACAAAAAACTCTCTACTATCTATGTTCAGTTCCTCTGGCCAAATTGACATAAAGCGTAACGCGCTCCGACAAAAGGAGGCGCGGATCTTATTAGCCAGTAGCCTAGTTATCACTTCAACCCCAGTGTAATACAACGAGACAGAACGCAGATGTCTCTTAAGCCAGCTATCTTTACTCAGGTGTAACATGCTCAGGACAATTATATATAGATAACGTTTTGCAAATTTTTTTTATAAACCATGGTGATTTTGTTTCGGAGAGTTAGAAAGGCTAATGTTGGGTGGCTTACTAGTCAGGAAATGGTGCGTTTAATGTGCAATTTAGTAGAATGAAAATTTTATATTGTTGCAAAAGCATCTGCATTAAAGCATAACTGGCTATTGTTTAAAACATCTTTTGACAGAGAACCAATTCACTATTTGTACTGCAGTTTCCCGAGTAAACCAAAAAACAACGCAATTTTTTACAAAAGGTCTGAAAAAATTATCCATATGATGGACCTGCTGTTCAGAGAAATAAGGCTTTTCGTTTTGTTTATCGAGGCAAAGCTGAAAAGTACCGCAATCACTACTTTGGTCGTCCTCCTGAGGAAAACTCTCAGGTCACCATATCTTTTCAGTAAACCTAACAATTGGTTGGGCTTCACACTCACAGAAAACGAATTATAGGCTGAATCTGCTTAACGAACTCAACGAATGGAGCTAGATACACACAATCATGTCTGTGAAAAAGTACTTTCTGCAAAAGATCTTATGTAGTGCGAGTAAAACAACATGTTCAAGCAGAGTATTTTGAGTGAAATCTTTCTGATATTTCGTAGATTTTTGTAGTTTCCAGTTGTTACTGTATGGCTGCGACAAGCGATAAGCTGTTTGATTTCATTGGCCCTTGATTTCTGCCACTAATATTCCTGTCATACTCCAGGGGATGAAGTAACATGAGTTGAGACGTCCTCTATCCTAATAGGATTGGGAGTCTCGACCAAGCATCAAGAGAGAGTGTATTTTAATTATTACAACTGTATGTACTAAAACGTGCATCCTTTGGAACCTGCAACAGGCGTCCAAAAGATTTATCTTTAATAGCAAATCATTTTAACGGTGAAATATATCTTTCATTTTCCCGATGGATCAGGTAATCTCCTTATAAGTCGGCAGTAGGCGAAAATTTTCACAGATATAATGTTTGGATGGAGTTACCTGGGCGCCTGTTCTATATAGAAATTTTGATTTCACGGATGTTTTCGCAACTTGGCAACCCTTGCAGTTGTGAAACTTGTAAGATAGATCAACGTGAAGGGTCTGTGAGAGCACTGCATATGGGCTTTGAATATGTTACCCACAATCACCAACTGCTTGAAGGAGGCTGTCAGTTGGTCATGTTCTGTCTGTGAAGTGTCTAGAGTGCTTGTTTAAAGTTTCATTGCACTGAAATTGATTTACATGATGTGGAATTAACTATGCACGATGTGATTTTCTGGGTGAATTGATCAGACATTTGAGACAATGACTATACTATGGGTGAACCGAGAGATAAGTTACTGAACTCGCTCCATTTATCATAATTTCCAGTTTGGCATATGATGCCACTTTGCATAGCGCACACGTTTAACTGCAAGACCTGGCAGGGTATGAACTTTCTGGTGGTCGTGGAGGACCGAAATTCATTCTATCTTACCCTAATACTGATCATTTTGATGATTTCTTAGTGACGAGCCGACGGCTTCTACGTAGTCTATAGTCGTTCGTTCCGTAATTCGGTTTCAATTCTTGCTGCTTGAATCCTGAGGTTATCGCTAAAATTTTTCTTACTCTCGCCGGAATCGCAACAATTGCTGATACTTTGTTGTATTCAGTGGTTCGTCAGCCAGTTGTTCCAGTACAGTGTTGGACGTAACTCTTGCTGCTGCATTCGTTTATTGCAGTGACCAAGCCGGTGTTTCCAGAGAAGATACCCCTGCATAATTCTGTTCTAACGACAGGTTCAGACGAAAGTGGCGACCAGTAAACGCCACCAGGGCAGTGCCGTCACAGTGCTCCAGATGCCATGACAAACAGTGAATTTTATACTGTTGTCACTGCCAAATGTATGCAGTTGAGGACAATGACGAACAGTTAAAGTCACGAAGGTGGAGGTTGGCCTAGTGTTCATACACTAAGCAAAATCTTGGTCACTACTCTATCACAGTTATGCACACAGGGTTAGCACAATAAGTATTGCTACCAAAAAAGTCCACTACAACCCAAGAGTTTGACTGACTAGATCCTTCATAGCAGCCTATCCGATTGTAACAAAAAATTTATATTGATAATTTACGTATTGTGATTGTTACGTATTGTGATTCCTGTTGTGACCCGCCGAAGTTTTCGAGAGAAAAGTTACAGCCACACTCAAACAGTTTATCCCAGGTAGCAACAGCAAAACACAAAATGTGATGAAGTACACATTCTATTCCCTTCTTGCACTTTTGACCCTTCCCATTTAGTCTTAGTGCAACGACTGCTGTCACTGTTTGTCTGATTTAAGGTGTAAGTTCCCTGTAAACAAATTATTTTGCTGTGACGTGCCTATTACAAAAACCTATACCGGACAATCGGTTGAGAGATTTGTAGTGTGGTTGGTCACATCAGTCTTCTGCTATCCTGAAGTAATTGCCATGCTTTGGTCACACCAGAGTGGGAATCAAACACATGAAATTAGCTAACGATTTGTCTTGCCCATATTCGGGTGTCAGAAACACTTGGTGAGCTTATCAGCTTTACTCCACTAGCCCAAACTGGATGAAATGAAATAACGTCTTGTAGCTTGTGGATCTTCCCGAACCACATGTTACTGGCAGACTCCGACTGAACGTATAGGCTGGCACATCTATCACTGCTACCCAGTGAGACGTGTCAGAAATTTCGCTTATAAGTAGGTAGCTTCAGGAATTACAGCAATAGCACTTACATTGCTTTTATTATTAATGATACATTTGTTTTCTATATACTGCCTCTCGGGCACTTTAATCATCATCATCATCAACGACAGCATGACATCAGTGCTCAACACCAATGCTTCACTGCCGGGCACTTTAAAGTGGGAGCATAGTCTCTGAAAGGAAATAAGTAGCTCCAATCCAAAAGGTCCTCTACGAGAAAGAGGGTACAGGGCCTAATTTTACGGTGTCGTAACCTTAGGGAAGTAGATGGTGGATTGGTTGCCCTAAGTAATAACTGAACGCTCTAAATTAAGGTCGCTGAATTTTCCCTGATGGTGCGCCTAAATTATCCACATTTACCCACTGATCCGTATGTAGAATATCTGTATATACTCAAGCAGTTTTGCTGGCCCAGTATTTGTGGTCTACAAACCGAAGGAAGTGACATTGACGACACATCCGTGAGATGATTGCTACCATATCTTCATACGGGCGTTTATTTATATCACATTGTCGATTCAATCTCAAGAATAATTTTCAACAATAAGCTCTCATTAAATTTTCGAATGTTTCCTTCTTGGTAGAAGAGTCCTGGGTTCAAGTATGTACGAAAACTCTCCTGTAAAAATGTTTCACTTTGCGGAATGTTCAAGTGCGATTGTACCAAGGCCAGCGTCAGGCTGATGTTTCATCGGAGAGAATGTGATGTAAATTCAACGCGCTGGGTACCTTTCTTTACATTATACAGGGTATCAACACCAGAAAAACTGTTGGCCTCCAAAATTTTGCTCCCACTATTTTACCCGTAAAACTGAAAGTCGTCGGTATCACATGGCGATCAGTCTCGTTTCCTAGATCTCAGGAAAATGATTGCTTTTAACAAGGTCTGTTGTGTATGCACTTTAGGTCATTATTGATTACTGTACACGACCTCCAAAAATTTAGCAAACCTCAAATCGGAGTAATGCTCTAAAATCTATATTAAAATCAAGTCCTTGATTGACAAATTCAGCGATCCCGTTTTCCGGCCACCGGGTAGTCAAATACTTACCTAATTTACGGAAAAGTTTTTTCGGGACGCACTCGTCTGAACTTTTCACTTTTCTAACAATGTTTATTTCACCGCAAGTATCAGTCATCATTTAAAGCGATGGTTTGGTCAGTATCGTCCAAGGAACCTTCTCATGGGAATTCATATGGTAATCTTTGAATACTTTCTTCAACTATTATTTTGGATTCGAATTTCCGGTTTAAAGTTTGTTCAATGGGATAAGTTCCTTCTCTTAAGGAGCCCATAAAGTGAAGTCAATTTTGTTTCTGGGAATGCGTGTGATTCAAGGAATCTGCATGATCTCCGGTAGCCGATTATAATGCGATCAGCGTGTATACCTGATTTCTCAGCTGAAGCAAACGTCTGGTGGCGCTATGGTGTCCGGCGCGCAAACATCCTCATCGAGTGGCAGTCCACACGGTTCCGCAAAATGTCTTCGTCGGTAGGTAATGCTTTCAGATTCGCAAGCTCAAGTGAACTGAATTGTAATATTTGTGCTGCAGCCCATACAAACTTATCGAAACTCTCCTCAGAGGTCATGTCGTTAGAGGTTTAGTGGAAGAACAAGCTTCCACTGAAACGCAGGTAAAAGTGATGGGTGCATTATGTGCGCTAACATCTACTAGCTTTTTCTTAAGGAGATATACACTCCTATAGCACAGATCCGACATTTTACGGCCTGCCTCAGTTTACAGATTGGAAGATATAATAATTCCGGGGCAGCATGCCACAGAAGCAGCTGCGTCGTAAGTCCACTTACCGCACTGAATTGATGCATCTGAGGAGCTCAGTGATTGTTTACTGCTAAAGAAGCAATTGTGCGCACAACAGCTAGGCCGGTCTCGGGCTGCTGAAGGGTACTCACCAGACACATAAATAGCGCTCGGTTAAAAAGTTCATTCGGCCTTCAGTAACCAAAATGTCTGCTTACTATTTATATCATATTATCAGGAAGGTCAGCTTCCTGAAACAACCACTGAAACGCCCGGAACCTACGGAGACTCTCAGCTCCGCTGGGTATTGACCAGACAGACAGCGCCCCCTCAGTATGCAGCGCGTCACAGCCTTGCATCAAACCCAGACAGCGCGAGTCAGCGTTGATCAAGGACAGACAACGCCTCCGCAATATGCAGCACGTCGCTGCCTCGTACTAAAGCCAGACCGCGTGCGTTAGCATTGGACCAAGTTCAGACAGTGTCCTTCCAATAAAAAGCTTGAGGCCGTTGTACTTTTCGCACTCGCGCTCTCGCACCCACTTTGTTGGAATATAGCTATCGTGTTCCCTTGTGTGAGTTTTTTCTCTCCGACACTAGGCACTGGAGCGGGTCAGCAGCAGATACCACAGGCCGGCGAATCAGCAGATACAACACATATTTCATGATGTTTGTGCGGTATGCCAATGTCGCGAGTGCATTCATCGAGATACTCCACCCACGTAATCAGCTGGGAATTTAGTGATCCAACAAGCACTGGTTTTCGATATGCGAAATTTCATCGATTTCTAACACTCCTGAAAATAATTAATATATCAGTGTTATTTGGCATTTTAGTTCCTGTCTATTCGTCAAAACGCTCCCCACATATGGTGCCCCGAAATGGATGAATTATCAAACTATTATTTTCTTGGAACATTGAGACATTGTGCTTACCTGAAGCATGACAAACAACGTAAATTGAAAATGCTACGCTAGACATTTCCTTGGTCATAAATTAATAAATAAATACGTCGGCAGCACCGACGATTTAAACGAATTTAGTGAACGGGCAGCAAATAGGAGCGATGTACTGACTGACAGCTTTTCAAGCAGCTTCGACCTGCATACGAATCACACACAAGTAACATTGCACTTCTAGGCTACTATGCGGCTGATAAGTAGACAAAGCTAAAAAAGTTTCATGGTTGCCAAAATTTGTGCCGCTAGTTTCTTTCCTGAAACGATTGCGTCACGGTGTTTTGTTTACCAACCATGTTTGTTCATAATTGTACGTAATAATGTGTAATTATCCACGAACCAGGAGCGTTCCTGAAAATACTAAAGCTTTGCGCCTCGGGTTGATAATTGCTGGAGCGATGGAAGTGTGCTACTTAATTATCCGTTATTGCTTACAATCAGAAATGTGTAAGTCTTCACGCTTGTTCAACGATCGCCTGCTTCAGATACGCACATGATTAGCGAGTTAGGCTTCCGTTTACTCCAAGATTAACATAGTCACTATCAGTATGCTAATAATTTACGTCGTTCTGGTAAAATGAGCGTGGTTGCCATCCGTAATCAGCAACCCGCAGGGAATTGACAAAAGGTCTCATGCAACAAATTTCCAGGTAGACGCATCCAACATACGATGTGAAGTAAGTATGGCCCTGTAGGACCCGAGGAAGGATGAAATAATTCCACCCGACGTTTTTAAAACACACGCCATGAATTACTAGCATGAATAATTGATTTATTATTTCTTCACTGCTACGGTGAGGTTGACGTGGTCCGGATATTTGGGAAATGGTAACCAAAAGTAATTATCCGACGAGAAAACGCAAACAAGCAAGAAATTTAAAAGGGGTGCTGATTAAAAAAAGAAAATAAACGCTTGAAAGCAAAGTAAATTCGTCATTCGTGACAAACCGACAAGTTAGTTGAACAGGCACGTACGATCGGAGCTGAAATCCCTATTGTCAAAATCATTGGGAGGAAACACGAGACAACATAGAATATCGCCAAAGGATTGTGTTCAATGTGAAATGCTTATAATTTATCCAGTAAATATCCGTTGATTTGACACCCTGATCCCGGGCCTCTTGATTTGACGTGGTAATCCGCACCTACATTATGCAGCGCTTTAAAGCTGCAGGCTTTCAGACAGATTGCGGTCCGGCAATCTTGGTCCCAAATTTACAGCTGTGAACGGGCGACTCTTTTGAGTGTGTGGACTCAGTATATAGTCATCAGTTGCAGTCATGCCAGTTAGTTTGTTGTACGCTGTCAGTATTCGGCACTGTTTTGCGTTTGGAGGGCGCAGAATTTTATTGTAAGCAAATGGTGTGGTTCATCTTGCATGGGAGAAGAGATCAATCACTCCTCGGTCTACAACAAGAGAGTCAAACGGGACACCTTCGGAGGAACTACCGACTGATGTGGCTCTTGTGAATTCCGCAAATTTTTACCATCACGTTGCATTTTTGACCGTGGTCAGTCAGAGAGACAGACAGTCATTCATGAATGAACCTCTGAATCCCGATTTCGGAGTTTTTAGTAGTCAGCATAATTCATACATTCTAGGTCTTTATTAAGTGAGAGAAAGGGCATTATCGTCTTGTGTAGATTTTTAAAATTTCATTGACATCAAGTTTACTACTGACCGTCCATTTGGATGTAGAAATGATTTCATTTCATTCCAGGGATCTTGATATTTTACCTCCTTAAATCTTACATCCCTCAATGTCAACCAGTCATTAAGCCAGTTTGTAGGAAGCGAACGGATTTCACTTTTGTAAATATCGAGTAACAATGGCCTACGAATTCTAGCCTGTCAGAAGCATTCTCCAATTTCGTAGTATATATTTACTCAGTGTTGCCGTGTATGAACACATTGTCAACCGCAGGCATTCAGAACTACATATAGCAGCAAAATCAAAATAGTAGGTGAAGCGCATAAAGGAAACGTGCTTTCAGGTAAACAAAAGATTCACTCGTAACTCTATGAAATTGATTGTGCGTGAAGTTGGTCGGTGGAAGTCGGCGACCTCAAAAATTGACGGACTGTCGGGTAAATTTCACGTAGCCAGTTCGAATAATATTGTCAAACACCTTGTAAGCGGCTTGCTATGACAAAGCAACTGCAATGGATAATGACGACTGTGCGCCACCAGCCGAACGACGCAAAAACACAACGTGGTGTTCGGCTACCATAGGAGATGCTTTGGAAAGCCCATGTGCCCACTTGCTTGGTGCAACACTGCTCTCTAAATATGTTCAGTATGGACAAATTCCGATACGTATTAGTGTATTTCCGGAAAATGTGACTGTGAACAGCTGCTCTACGTGGATCTCGAGACGTGAGTCTGGAAATTATGAAACGCTTTGGAGGAGGCGCGTTGACGAGAGATGGGAGATTCAGACACAAACGACTGAGTAGTTCACACTGACTCGATTATTAAGTTGAATGTCGGAAGCCTGCAAGGAGTGGTCTGTGGTTGTAAGTGCTGTGCACTTGCATGGCGCTAATAAATGTTTGCATTTTTGGACAGAATTAAAGAAGACTACAAACGTTGCAAGATGCACCAGAAAAATTTTCTAATTAAAATGACTTCATAACTCCTGTGTGTGTCTAGCAACATGTAACAAATATAGAGCCTGTAATGAACATTTTTCAGCATTCAAAAGCTCACCCCAAGCTATCTGATATTGAGTAGAAGAAAACGCGGTTGTTTATTTGATTTTTATTTCTAGAAGACAATAATCTTTCAGACAGCGATGAATATAATTATACGCGTAATTATCTGCTTGGGGTTCGAACTTTAGGAAATCCTATGATAACGGGAGGGAAGTCACAATTCATGTGGTCAAGAACAAGTGACGTTTCGCATTTCTAACCATCTGGTCTTGTTACTTGGATTAATCAATGTGTGTGAATTGGAGGACTTACCAATCGTACGAACGCTTGCCAAGACTGTCAACTACACAGGACGCCAGGCGACAACCGTTTCCTAAAGAATGCATCGGATGTACGGAGGCAAACAGCTGACACGAAAAGTGGGAAAATTATATGCGCACGGTAGGTTGCACTGACTAGATTACGCGTACGAAGAATGTTGAAAACGTATATGAATGAAGTTGCGGCGATAGCCGTAAACGCATCCCACGTTAGGGAAAGATTTATAAAGTCAAATGGTCCGAACACAAAGCAATGGTTATTTTCGAGAACGCGTCCCAGGTTTCTCTTTGTGGATTTGGATGCATTCGTTTAATGGACTTGCAACTTGGTCTAATAATGAAAAAATTGATGAAGATCAAAGTAATCTTAGGCAAATCAAACATAAAGTTCAACATAAGGGCCCTCGTTACCAACGTTCAACCTACAAATACCAGCACACTCGCAGAGCGCATTGTTCGATTGAGAAAGCACCGGACGGGGGACGACCGGGACATATTCATATGGTTTCCTATTTACAGCCGGTTTTAAAAGAGGAAATATTACTACGGTTGAACAGTCATTAAAGCAGAGCTGCCGAAATATAGTATGGCGCTTGATTACCGCGCTAAACGGGTAGTTTGACCGATAAGATTCAGTTGGAATCACGTCTAGTTTACACACAATCTACCAACAGAGCTTTAGAAACATCAGATTCACTTATGTTTACAAAAACGCATGGTTGAACCTATTAAGTTACTTAAGTATTTTTTGGTGTGTCTTTATTTGCTAAATAGCGCCCCAATGATGAAATACTTGCCCAGTAACTTAGCATTAATTAGATTGTAGACGGTAACTGGGTTAAACTTTTTAACGCAACACTGTAAAGCTTCCAAAACCGAAAAATGCCTAATTTTTGGTGGATTGAAACCATCAGATGGTAAACGACTAACACCTGATTTTGGCTAGTTTTTCTCTAAATCACCAAATCATTTGTTCTCTACCTCGAAACGTTCTGTTTAACTCAATTTTTAGTCTTTCAACTGAAGGCATGCTGGATTTTTAGTTTCCCCATGCTAAATTCTTTAAAGGCTAGAACCTAAGTGGCACCCTAACAGCACTTCGTGTAAAAAGTTTGAGTAACATTCACACGGAATAATTTGCGTTTTCAACTGTTCCACTCACCGTACAAATGAACAAATTGGAGACCAGTGACTTAGTTTGATTAATCTGCCAACGAGTTTAGACTATTAGGTTGCCAGGTATCCGGAAACAGTACGGCCTGGAACAAAGTGAGTCCCACTGAGCTTGATCACTATAATCTAGAGTTGTGCATTCCGCACAGTTCATTTATGCCTGCCTCAATTTCTCACAACTGCATCCAATTTATCAAAATGCACTGGTGTGTGAAAGACTTTGAAATCAAAATTAGCTACGACATATTAAGCAAGTCATGGGATAAAGCTACTTCTAAAGAATAACTGCCAACACAAACTGGCAACACAAAACTCTGAAGGAAATGGATGTCGCCGAATTCCAGCAAATTAGTCAGAAAACGGCTTTCAGGAAGTTTGTCTGCCTAGGAGTCGTAGCGGACTGTGCTCCTGAGAATGTTCTACGAAAACGAGACAACTACTCCGCTAACGTGGAATGCCTAGCGCAAACCTTAACTGTAAAAAAATTAGGACTTCACATTTGTGCATGAGATTCGCCTGAAGAGGGGATTTTGGAAAATAATCATATCAAGTGATTCATCCCATAGATGGACAAAGTGATTAGAGTAATGATATTATTATTTGGGGTGGTTTGTGCTATGTTGTATCAACATTATTAACAAGGAGAGACCTATGACACGGGGTTTACTTTCCTGCCTACCCAGCACGCTTTTCGTTACCGTTGTGCCACGAATTGTTGAGCTGGAACGTTAGCCACTGCGTCTTTAAGAAGAGCCAGCTTTGGCACTCAAGTTGGTTGTTTGAGTACACGTTTCTGTGTATAGATGTTCACACAATTTTAGTCTTGTTATAATAGGTACCTGCCGTATTTCAGCACAAATTTGTGCTTTAAAGGTTCATAACAATGCCCAGCCGAAGGTTCGCTGAAAAGGGTACTGATTGAGGTTTTTCTCTTTTGCAGAGTGAAACTCACAGACGTTTACGAATATGCAAAATTATGAAATGTATCAACTACGCGGCCTATAGAAGCAGAACTAATGCAGTCAGCTCACTTGAAGTAGCGTACGTTTTGGGAGCGTGTAAGCCACACGATATGCCAGTCCCTTAATCTACTTCACCCTGTGTGTCAAAAACTATTGGCAACCGTAAATAACCTGGGCTGATTGCGTCATACGGTACTGCTAAGTCGCTTTTGGGGTATGTATGGTCTCTGTTAGGCGTAGAACCATGTGTCGATTTGCATGGATCATTGGATGCGTCACGCCAGCACGTGCTCACAATAAGTTCACTGCTAATCTGAAGAGTATCTTAGCCAGCGTCAAGAGTTCATGTCGATCAGCAACACGTATACAACGCGCAAAACCAGCAAGATTTGACGACATGCTGACATGTTACACAATGCTTTATTTTGCTGCTCATTAACAAGATAAATCAATACAATCATTTTCTTCAGCAGGATGATCAAAAGCACAACGTCTTGGTAGGTTTGCATGCCACGGTCTGCTAACCAACCTTTGGTATTATGACGGTTTGCATCACGGATGTTTGTTCGATCACATCTTTATAATAAGATGAAATTAACTTGGGTAATACAACGTGGGTTTTATAGATTGATTCAAGCAATCTGTTGAACGACGTCGAGTTACGCGCCAAACCCCAAAAGCCAATTCTTTCAAATGGAGGTTTATCTACAAATGCGGTACTATAAGTACAATAATAAAATGATAAAGCTTTACAAACCTCAAATCGTGGG
>NW_008751794.1:295125-296701 GCF_000715545.1 Opisthorchis viverrini
CAGCATACCAGCCCGGAACTGCGTATACAACGTAAATGAACAACTAATCCGTATCCAACTTCTGCGGCGTCGGAGAAGATATGCAGCTCTTCGTGGCGTACATCAAATCCAGTAGGCAGGAGGCATCGAGGGATTTACAACGCATTAACTCATTGTATGTCTCGCTGCCCATAGTCCCACAAATTTTCCATGGCCGTATTAATGCGTTCGTCCCTGGCTACTGTCTTCTCGCACAGTCACTGTGATATTCGTTTGGGTCCTGCAGGAGGAGCTGGTCCAAAATTGCCCATCCCAAGGCCTTGATATATGCGTAAGGATGTTTCGGAGAACCCCGACGTTGCTCCATAACCCAGTGGGCCTCTGGAACATTGGTTCCTATTAAAATCGAGACGTTTTCTCCCACAAGTCTGTCTGACATTGACGTTATGACTCATTGACCTACCCCTCACCCAACCCCCTTCCTTTGACTTCTCTAAAGTGTAGCCCCGATCTTAACCTTTTCCACGTGATTTCTGCTACCATATAAATTTGTGATGTATTAGCCAAGATGAACAATCACAGAAAACAAGCTTTGTTCGCTACCTTCTTCGTTCTCATTTTCTCCAGGAATTCGTGTGGGTCGAACAACCGCTAGGTGCGTCCATTCGTTCAGCAGCAAATCATCCGGAACGGAAGCCTTGGCGATGGGAAGTGTCTACCTCGCGGCTACCAGAGGCTCCTCCTGATGCGTGACCTACTGGAATGTCTTACGTCGGCACATACCTCCACTGCAATGGTTTGGTATTTTCATGAATGAATCCCAGCTTATCAGCGTTCTGTTATTGATGTAATGAAGTACGACCATAGAGTCGGTCCACAAGTATAGGCTGTCTATTTTCAAACTCAGTTCCCCCTGGATGAGGCTCTTCAACCTTACGGACAAGACAACAGCTTGTAACTCCAGTCGTAGTATTGCAACACGCTTCATAGGGGCAACAAGGGATTTGCCAATCAGAAAATTACAGCATACCAGCCCGGAACTGCGTATACAACGTAAATGAACAACGAATCCGTATCCAACTTCTGCGGCGTCGGAGAAGATATGCAGCTCTTCGTGGCGTACATCAAATCCAGTAGGCAGGAGGCATCGAGGGATTTACAACGCATTAACTCATTGTATGTCTCGCTGCCCATAGTCCCACAAATTTTCCATGGCCGTATTAATGCGTTCGTCCCTGGCTACTGTCTTCTCGCACAGTCACTGTGATATTCGTTTGGGTCCTGCAGGAGGAGCTGGTCCAAAATTGCCCATCCCAAGGCCTTGATATATGCGTAAGGATGTTTCGGAGAACCCCGACGTTGCTCCATAACCCAGTGGGCCTCTGGAACATTGGTTCCTATTAAAATCGAGACGTTTTCTCCCACAAGTCTGTCTGACATTGACGTTATGACTCATTGACCTACCCCTCACCCAACCCCCTTCCTTTGACTTCTCTAAAGTGTAGCCCCGATCTTAACCTTTTCCACGTGATTTCTGCTACCATATAAATTTGTGATGTATTAGCCAAGATGAACAATCACAGAAAACAAGCTTTGT
>NW_008751794.1:296865-303367 GCF_000715545.1 Opisthorchis viverrini
ATGAGTCTGGGAACAGTGAGGACAAGTCACACTCGCTTTCACAGCTGCGACGTTGATGCGGGCCTTTCTAGGTGGGCGTTCTAAGCATACTTTGTCTATCTGATTACCATATCTTCTTGTGCTGGCGATAACACCGTAGCAGTTTGAAGCAATGGATACACTTCTGTTAAGAAATTATACTAAATGGTCAAACTCCGGCTCTGATCCCGAACGCAGTATGTCGTCTGCCACGTCAGCCCTCTTTTCTTGCAAACGCCAAGGTAGACGTTCCAGTATACGCTTGAGATTGGTTGAGCGGTTCAAGTCCCCCATGTAATGCATCGGTCTCAGTGCGAGATCATAATTCACCATTTTCGTTATCAGCCTTCGTAAGGCATCGACGTCTCCGGGAGCAATGGGCCCTCCAGTCAGAAGCTCGTTCATGAACGACTGTGCAATGTCGTGTGCCTTCCGAACTGCGTCTTAAGGGTATCCATGGCTCTTTGATAGCTTGTCTTTCCAGGTCGGAACACGCAGTGTTCGATGGCCTCCTCGGCTTCCCTACAGCAGTAAAAGAGAAGTTACATCAATTTATTGCTGTCGTCAAGCAGCCGGTTAGCTACGCTCATTTCGAACGCTTTCATAAACTTACAGAATTCTATCGGACGCTGACTGAACTTATCTATCTCTGTTTTCGGCATCTTCAGTACTGACGTTGTGGTATAGTGGTCAACACGCTTGGCGTCCACTTCGCCGCGGTTCTTCTATCGGATTCCCGCTGAACTTATCTATCTCTGTTTTCGGCATCTTCAGTACTGACGTTGTGGTATAGTGGTCAACACGCTTGGCGTCCACTTCATGCGCCGCGGTTCGAGTCCCGGCCTCATCACCTCTTCTAGGCTGATTAGTAGATGAATTCCCCACTTTCGTTTCATTTGTTTCTCTTCACGTCGGATTGATATGCCTGTAATTTCAGCCTCTTCAACAATGCTGCCAAGTGAGTTTGAATCGCCTGTTAGCTGTTCATTCAGCAAGCTGGACGCCGAGAGTTATTGTGTTGGTAAGAATATTCGTGGGTTAATGCTGTTCGGAATCTCAAAAAATCTGCCGAATGATATTATACGATTATATTTTAAGTGTCTTCTGCATATCGCCTAATTTTTGAAGCATGTAAAATTGCGGGCAAAAAATCCCCGTTAAGCAGGAATAAAGTGAACGTTTTAAATGGATGAGGATGCTAAGTTATTTTCATTAAATCCGACTAACTGGGAGCAGCAATATGTTGAAATACCAAACTAATGGCGCTTCGTATTGCATTCTGTACATCTATACATCCAACACATAGGAAAACCCCAATAGATCTTGTCTCCCCAAACCAGGCAGCAGAATTCTCAGGGTTGACGATGTTGCCCAATAATTAATCTAATTTCAATGATTGCCATATGTGTAGTGGTTAACGGCTCTATGGAGTCTCTAGTGAACAGAGCAAATTACTAATGTAAGCCAGAAACAAAGTCACAAGGAGAAAAATCCCAGTAAATCTTGACTCACAGTTCAAAATAGGAGATTCCGTATTTCCGTATTCCGTTGAACCACTACACCAAGAATAGTTATATCTTTCTGGTATTCCAGATCTCCGGTGCTAGAAATATTATTCCACAAGTGTGAATATATTAGTCCAGTGTTTGTAGCTAAAATGTTTGGTCACGTTTAGTGTTAGCAGCGGTCAAATATAGCCAACCGGCGGTTGTTTTTCAGTAAAGCAAACTTTTGTACAGCGATGTGACTGATAATGATAGGAAAAAAAAGATGATACTGAGCACGAAAAAGAGCAGTTTACAAGTGCTACATATGATGTGAATGTTTAACATGTGTAGTCATTTAGTAAAGGTATTTTAATATGAAGTTTCTTTCTGCCACGGAGTTGCACACTATTATGTAATACAAAATTGTAGTGGTGCCAATTATTATTTGCAGGGAGCAAGGATCACTTAAAAAACCAATCAGAAAAACCAAAATAAGATAAAAGATAACACACAAAACATGTTTATTTTAATATCGTGTGTTCAATCGAGGGAGTGACGTAAATTGAGTTAAGTATAATTCCTTTTGTTAGTCACCAAACAGAAAACTTGACAGTTTAGTTTGTGGGATTTTCCTGTAGCAGTTTGATGTAATTAAGCAAAGTATTGAACGAATCGTAAAATGTTGATGCCAGTTGGCGAAATATTTGGAATAATTGTCACATACGGTGTATCAGGCAAGCCCAGTTGCAAGCCCTGCTATTAAGGTAGAGTTCATCAACAGAATAAGGTATGCCTTCAAATGCAATATTCGTTGTAAGTGTTTCGACCAACAATTGATATCGGATCATCATGGACTTATATAGGACCTCATGCAGGGCAGCCGAGGTGCCTCCAGTGAAAAGTAACTGCGATGTCATTCTGACTATAACCACTGTTTTAATCAACTTGAACGTGCAAACCGGTGTTTCGGGTTCCGTTACTGATTCGCAAGTTCATTTCGTCAGATGCCCATGGGAGCATCCAGTCTAGGATTTGCAACTAGCCATCCTCTGCCACAAGCAAACAAATAAACGGTCAGTATACGGTGCACAAAGCGCTAACTTGCATTTTAGAGCCAACCCATGCAACGAGTGGAGCAGCTAACCAATCTTATTATAACTCAGTGTACTTTGTAACACCGCATTCAGCCGTAGTTAATTGGTACTAATCCTACTAAACCAACGTCGGCACAAATATCAGTAAGCTCGATGAACTTAAGCGTGATTAAGTTGTATGAATCAATCTTTAATTACTTTGATTTCATTGAAAACCGCTTAAAGGGACGTTACTGAGGAAAAATTTGTTAAACAAGTGCTCGCAGTATGACTGAAGAGCGCTCATCCCTTTCCAGATTGGACTTCAGTGCCAGCTCCCCACAAGCGAGTTAAAATTTGTGCGCTACTATTGGATAAGTTTGAGCGCGCAGAAATACGCTTTGTGCGTTTTTCGGTTGTTTACCTAAAGCTTCAAACTTCAAACATTTGCAAGCGTTTCCATACTACTGGTGGAGAATTCTGATACATTCTTTATTTGTTTTAAATTTTCGAGCAGACACCTTATAATGTCAACTCGTCGAATGGGTAGTTTAGGCTTCGAATGTTGAGCCTGCAAACGTACCCGGAACCCAGAACCCAATGCTGTGTCATTGCAAAATCAAGAAATTACCAAAAAGCCTTTTGAATTCTTATTCCGTTTTCTTCCAGAGTAGCGGCCAAATCTTCGACCAAAGACCATAGATAAATTAAAGCCTTTATATGCCCGTGTATGATAAACAAAGAAGACTGAGAAATTTGGAAAATGAACTGTCATTATTCTTTGAGTAAGTGAGTAACACTGATTACGTCTGGGCGCTAAAGACAAAGATTGCAACGACATTCTATATCAAAGTTTTTAAATCACTCAATGTAGGCGTATAACTCTTACCACAAGCGAAATGTCACGAGACACCAAAGATGGATGATGGGCATAACATATACCCAAATAACCAATGGTTTCTAGTTGACGTGATGCTCAGCGTTCACAATGCTTTCGGTAGCCCTAAATTTTACAGGGGGTCCAAATATAGTTTGTGACCATTTCTTCTCAAGGCGAGATGGTTCAGTGTATAGAGCGCGAATTTACTGACCGGAGAATCCTCGGTTCGAACCAGACCTCTGCCTCTTGACTTCCCGTATCTAGGTTTGGGCAATCAAGTAGTATCCCAGCACTCATTGCATGGTGGCTAGGCACCGAAAGGGGGTAACAACTGAACGACTATTAGTATTATCTTTCCAGTTCTTGCTGAGCATTCTGTCAGCCTAAATGGTTCGCATTCATTTTCGCATTCTTGTCATGAACGGCCGTGAATGAACATAGCAGAGGATAACCTGACTGATGTAATTATCCAAGCTTTCGAGGATGTTGCTTTGGACCTGTCCGAGCGCGCACTGACGTATTAACCTCATGCTGGCGTTACACAATGTAATGTTTATTGTTTTTTCAGCTTCAACAAAAACTGCTTCATCCAATCAACCTGTCCCAACTACACATGTCAGCAAAAGCGATGACTACGTGTGTCACGGCTTCCGTAGAACGCACGGAATTATCATTTCTTAGTGAAGAAATTGGGCTTGAGGAAAACTACAGTCACACAAAGCTCCCACTTCCACAAATCTCTTTTATTTATCGTCCTTAGATGGTCAGTTATCGAATCAACCGTGGAAGCTCCTACATTGTTTTTTGAACACATTTCAGCTGTTGGCGAAGGGACGAGATGTCATTAGACGGCGAATTAATTTCGACAACCTTCAAAACTCATCCGTCTCCAACATAAGTGGCCTTGAGGATTGTGAACATCCGTATATACAACCCATCGTCAGAAAACCATTCGAGCTAAAAAAAAGCCTCATGCAATGACTCTTTGGAAACCTGCCTTTCTTATTTTTGTCCCATAATCATGGTTTTTCCATCCAATTTGCCAAATTACTTAGTTTCATCAAAATAAGGGAACATTCAGGGTCCAAATTTCCATTTGGAGTGCAGCCGACCGATGGACCAGAATTTTGAGGAAGATGAAGCCCTCAGAGGCACACACCTACTTTATCCTTTCTTCCATTTTACAAAGGAACGTTCAAAATGTTGGGAAGCGCGTTTACACCATTTAGATGTTATTATCAAGTGCATGATGTGAAGCTTAATATCTGAGGTGACTCAGTAGTACAGTAAACTGTGCAACGGGTAATAGCTAAAGCCCAGCGTCCTGTATAGTGTGAGTAGTCAGGCGGTTAGCTGAAAGCACCTGAGGGCATAAAGAAGGAGTCTATCTACGCTGGACGCCAATGTCAGTAAATTAGCTGTATTAGACAGGTAACAATACTAACTATCAGCTTATATGCTGAGTCAATCGAGTTTTCCATACCTAGGCAAGGCTCTGCAATATGCACAAAGGTTTGCAATGTCTACAAGGTATAACTTTTTACTATCTCGTCTATGAGATTCAGGACGATTATGAAAATCAAAAGATACTTTCGAATTTCAGTGAAATGTTCTCAGGCAGATAAGATAATGTTGTACATATGGACTTTTTATGCGTTTACGAAGCGTAGGAATGGTTGCTCATTTCATGGAGGAGTTTCTCCCCGCGAAAGACATCGGAGTCATGCTAACGCTGTGTCGATATTTCAGAAGTTTTGAACCGTTCACTTACTTTAAAATTTTACCCCGAGGTGTTTTTGCCCAGTCAATTTGTAGTGATATGACTCCGGCAACCAAGAAGTATATTTCAGTGAACCTTCCAGGTTTTTTCCCAATCCAACTGCAATATAGGCTTGTAAAGCCACACACTCAAAACGCTGTATCGTTCGAGGATGATTCTCCCAGCATATTCAGTCAAATTAAACCGGGGGATCTGTTTCTGAAAATCAGACTTCGCTCGAAGATGAGACATTTTGAAACGAAATTTCGCAGTTAAAATCAGGAAAATGTGGCGCTCAAGATTTACCCATTTCCGGTGGAGTAAAAATTTCTTACTAGTATTAATATTATCATCATTATTGGTGTTCTCTTCCGACCTCATGCTGCTGGTTACTTTGTGGCCTAAGAAAACTATTGTGGAGTTCCTTTGCTGAGTCACAACAAATGATATTTTGGAGCAAGAAAATTCATGGACTCCACTTACATCATGCAGCCGATAATCCATTTATGATCTGTCATGCGACTGCAGTATGTTTAATTCGTTTTTGAATTTGATTTCAAGTATTTTTGTTGAGATACCGGTATCCCACTGATGGTAACGCCAACTAACCATGATTAGGTGAAAACTGAACAATCATTCTCAAAAACGCATTCGCCAAAAGGTAGCTTTATTTTACCGAAATGAAATTGTACAATCAGTGACATCATGCGCGCATGGTTTTAAACTATCTCTCATTTCACTGGCATATTTGTATAGTTTACCGTTTTCCGTTGGGTAGCAAGTTGTCAACGGGTAATTCAAATAACACAGGTGCCTGCATCTTCACAATTTGACTGAAAAATTGCTCACCACAACTTCACAATCTTGATTTTTGCAGTCCACTGCAACCATTATCTCTAGGCTTCATGTATTGCCGCTATTTAATACAAGCCGCTACAATTGACAATAATGTGCTAGCTGAATCTCCATCACAGCATCAGAATGCAAACAATTAAATAATGTTGACCCCACCATTAATGCTTCAGGCTATTATGACCTCCTATTTGCCAACAGCAATTTTGTAAACTTGACAGATGAATTTGACTTAGGGTTTTCATTCAAACCTAATGATAACAACCAAAGTACTCTACTGGCCCATGCAAACCTCAGTTATTCTAGCCTACCTGTTGCACTGATCCAAACAGGCATATTTCGAAACCAAATGCAAACTACGAAGGGTTGTGGTTTTAAATATCTTTGAACGTTCTTAGGTAACGTTTATTCATACAGTTTGAACAGCTGTTTA
>NW_008751794.1:304628-316603 GCF_000715545.1 Opisthorchis viverrini
GTACTCTACTGGCCCATGCAAACCTCAGTTATTCTAGCCTACCTGTTGCACTGATCCAAACAGGCATATTTCGAAACCAAATGCAAACTACGAAGGGTTGTGGTTTTAAATATCTTTGAACGTTCTTAGGTAACGTTTATTCATACAGTTTGAACAGCTGTTTACTGTAAATTGGCTGTCTTGTCGACTCTGAGTTAAATTTGAAAAATCTTCAGTGCTGCACACAACATTATTTGACTGACCGGAGGTTTTGGTTGTAGTGGAGAATTGGGTTGCCTGCCACATGCCAGGAATCTGACAATAGCCTCCTTGATTAGGTGAACTTTGGCGCGCTCATTTCGTCCAAGTCCACGAAGCATTCGATGAAAGATGCCGACAGAAATCGTGTTGTTGTATACCCAGTAACCTCACCGGAGAAAACAAATTGTGCACTGCATTAAACGTTGTGATGCATACGTAACCAAATAAGGGCTATCTAGAATGTTGGTTGTCGGCATATACTACATATTCTCACATTCAATTAGGTTTTTTGCCATTGGTCTGCAGGTTCCCTCAAAAACGTTATGATCCGATAGGGTATGTATGAACGAAGTATGAAATACAGATATTGTTTTTTCGGCGTATAGTTTTTGTCTGGTTCCTGAGATTTTGAATTTTATTTCTCCTGAACTAAAATTATAGTGCTTGGATATAAGAAAGCATGAACAAGTATCAGGATTTTGGGATATTACTGTAATTAATTTTCAAAAGGAGCTGGTGTGCTCCCACTGTTTAATAAAACGACAAAATCCGTAGATACGGCTCCGGCCATAAAAAAGTAAGGTGAAATGCTACACAATTTGTGGTTTTTTTCACTATAAATAAAACCAAGTGGCAAGAGTCCACACGAGCCACACAGTGATAGCTGCCTCATTTTTGTTCATGCATTCTGCTATTCCGACCACCGACGTCATAGCCTGCTCTGATGTTCTATCCGAAGTTACTGGCAATACACTGCGTTTCGCTGTGGATACTGGAGACACTGGAGCCTGGGTTTTCAAAGTAGACTGTTCAGTTGTAACATTAGGACCTTCTGGACAGAGATCTGTTTGACAACACTCTGTTACGGACGTTAAAGATTCGCCGGTTTCCACTTGTTGGGTTGGGCACTCTCCGCATAACCTAAGTGATAGAACTCGAATGCCATCGGTACCGTAGTAAGATATATTCTGCATATGAAAGCAAAGATGGTGATGTTTACATACAATGAAATTAAAACAAAGCTAAGGATTTGGAATATTGATTGAAGCATGTTGTACACATCTTGCACACAATTAAACCGATGGTCACAAATAATGTCAACTTAATTCATTATTCCTGGTTAAAAGTGGACACTATTCTCAGTATTTCAGTATTTGTCTTCATTCAGTATTTTTATTTGTTCTACAATGGTAGTTTCAGTTCAGTGGTGGCAACATAATCTACACAAAAACATTTCACTTACAAATTGCTTGTACATAAGGCCGTTCACAGTTTGAATTCGGTCACTTGCACAGGCCATTACTTATTGCTTCACCTCATGGCTTCAGTGTTACCACTTATTTCTTTTGAGTGCACAAACTAGCAGCCACTTCAAAGTTTTAATAGACTCGCTGTTTTCATTCGGACATCTAGGTTAAAGTCTTCTAAGTACAACTTCCTGATTTGGCTTTTGTCGCTAATGTACTTGGTATAATTTGCGCTGTTCCAGACAACTTCAGCTGCAAAAAGGACCACAAAATCCTCAAGTATAAATTTTCAATAATGTTTGCAACTTTCTGCATAATTTGAGAAAGCTATCGTATTTCGTGTCCTCGAACACCTTGTTTACAACATGTCTTATTTAAAAAAATGGGGATTTATTAATGAAAACCTGTCAGCCGTTCAACCTGAGTGGCGGGTCTTGATCAATAATCGGCTAGATAATTCCACTAAATATTTCCGCTGAATATATTTGACGGAAACAAACTAAATAAGCATGAATACGCCGAACGACAGGGCTGTAGAAATTCATCAAACTTACCAGACATTGTCCACTACAATTTTGGTGAACAGCAACACCATCTGCACCATCGTACACTTTTTCTGGGCAGTCGTTACATTTGAAACACCGAAGGGCCTCCACTAAGTCTGTGTTAGTTTATGTAACCTTTTACCTTTCAGGATGATGCAACAGGTGAACACCAAGGTTAATGAATTATGAGGTATCATAAGTAGTAAAGACCGATCAAAATTTCGGTGCAAAATGTTCACATCGTCCGTGGGATGACTTGAATTTATAGTGTCTTAACGGCACAGATGGTCTCATGTGATTGAATGAATCACGCACAACCTAAAGGAATACCAGTGATTTTAAACCTGGTAGTCCATGTAGACGTAATTGGTATCACTGCCTTACCAAGTGATGTGACATCGAATTTGCCTGCCAGCTCTCTGTGTCGACTGATGTCTGCGTAACTAGATAATGTTTTGTGCGCCTGAAGAAGTGCACATTTGTTGGTGCAGATGCGCTCATCGATCGGTATCCAAGCCATAAAATGAAAGATGTAATGTACACAGAACTATGACATCTCAAGAAAAAAAACATGACATTGAGCATCTTTTCGAAGGATTCAACAATCTTCTGATATGAATCCCTTGAATGAATCTTTTTACTCAGGAAGGTGCACAAAATATTTTACCACACTTTGCGCTAAACGATGTGTTTAGATTGACAAAACAACATACGTGTAATTATTGCCTGTATATGCCTCGGCACAATCCAATTATTAAATCGGTATTGTGTAAGTTATAATGAGCTGGGGTGTTTGACAGGATACAAAAAACCATTGCGCGTACATGTCACCTAAACAGAGCACCAGCTACCACTGATTTGCTCTATGAACTAGATGAAGTTTACTGCCAGTGGCTGTCGGGCACAAGGACATCAAAATTCATGCATACCACGCATCTGAAAAATTCTGACCGAAAGGATTGGCGCAGATAACGCTGTTTGCTTTTGAAAGTAGGTCCAAACAGCCAGCTTATTCTTGTCTAATATATTTTCTTGATTGTGCCCATTATTAAGATTACTCGGACTGACCGAAAATCTCAACAGCAACAACAAAAAATTCAAATTAAATTGCCTCTACGAACGCTTGCTGATGTTTATACAACGGAGGACTGGAAGTACAGTCGCCTTCTGGAACTGTATGTAAATGTGGCTGCCGCCCACGGACAAATAATGTTGTCCCTGACATTAGAAGTGGATATATTTGGCTGGGCAATTTCTATATATTTCCAGGTATATATATATATGTATATATACATTCCTGAATGATCCAGGACACTTAGTCGTGGGGATGAACTTTCTCGAACATAGCGAACGATAACCAACCTGTGGCTCGCCAGGTAGGCGGAGTTTTTTCAATGTATTTTTATTTCACCGAAAAGCAGAATGCAATGAAACAAAACGGTGGCTAGAAAATCCACAAATTGCTATCACAAAATTTTAAATGTCCTTTGTGCAGCATACGCTGTGAAGCTCAGCGGAGCGTGAGAAAACAAGTCACGTGGAAGTATATGTCGAATATGGTCAACTCATCGTAGGAATATCTTGAAGTAGCAAAGTGCATAGCTTCAGTGCTTGGAATTTTCGGATTCGCTTTAGCATTTCTAATATCCAGATCACATAATCAAATTTAGCTCATTTTAACTTCGCATCATACTGCGTGATTCAAGTAAATCTATTGCACAATAATCCTCTTATAGCAAAAATATTCTGAGAAAGGCAAGTTACCTTCGCGATTTGCAGAATGTGTACAAAATAGCCTGCGTAAAATTACTCATGACTTGATTACTTGCCAGTGATTTTTGATGGTCTCCGCGTAGTTTGAGATTTGATGCGTACATCTGAGGTTTACCGCAAATACTCATTACAATCTAATTGGAATTTTCGTTGTTTTTCATTCTGTCATCCACTGATATTCCTGTGGTACCCACATGTATAAGGGGAGGACACACCCAATTAGGCGCAACTAACTCTTTGGAGCGTAAGTAGTCATCTAACTGTTTCGTACCATATTGACAGAAACTACTTTCCGGTTGTGAAACTAGTGAATGGATTAGCGAGTTCCGAATAAGTTTTCAAACCAGGAGGCTGATCTTTTGTTCTTTAGATAACCAGAAACTTTGTTCCCTAGCACGTCCTTTTTCTAGACAATTTCAAGAAAGACTGACAGGATTATTTTGTCAAACGTTCAGCGTGCGAGAGGACGAACACAAGCACAGATGATGGAATAAGATACTGCTTGAATTTTGGCAAGATGCCCATCAATTCTTCGCCACTGATTGGAAATAAGATCAGGACGACGATTATGGATTTAGTAATGTGGAGATAATTGTAAAGATCATCTTTGTTTGAATTAATTCAACCACAGCTCAATCAACAGATGCACCGGCATATAGCTCCTTACTTCACATCTCTTGTTATTCAGTAGAACTAGATTTTGTTTCTTAGTGTAAATGTATCTCATCGCCACCGCGTCAACTGAGCTAAACTAACAACAGGTTGGTCAGTATAAAAAACTTAACGCACTGATATTGAGAGCAATTTGTGTTATTTTCACCCAGTAAGAACCCTGGGTGTGTGGGTTTTTGGAATGAACTGAATACATACCCAACAAATTTTTCAAGGGTTTGCTAGAAGCACGCATATAAAGAATAAATGACGGTAGCCTACCACTGATTCCAGCTTGCAGATATACTCACGCCTTTTGCAGAAACAATATGTAAGAGATTACGAAATTGTGAAGCTGTTGGTTGAAAGTCAGCTGCAAGCTTTGGAAATTAACCCACGATAAATGGATTCACTTCCAGCGCTTCCTAATTGGCCCCGAAATGTTTTCCTTTGATAATTACCCTAATCATGGTACTTGACGAATCAAGTGTTGTAAACAATGTGTTTCGGAGCGTTTGATCCCTGGGCTATTTTTTACATTAAACCACAGCGCACTTGCAAACATGCCTAACAGAATGACATATCTAGACCTAGTCTGCCTTTGGAATCCTATAAGTTTCAGTATTGTTATTTAACTATCAACTTGTCCGTACTTCATACGTAACATTGAGTCACTCGCACTTCAACCGGCAATACTGACCGCACTTATGAACTGGTCTCATCGGTTTACTGACGGTAAATTTATTTGCGTTAACAAATTTTGTTTGAAAACAAAGCAACCAGCTGTTACTAACCAAAGACCCTTTTTGTTATGAATTGGTTGATGCTTCGCGTGAGTTAATTACTGATGTATAATTTTGAATCTTCAGAAACGACTATATCAACTGTGCTCCACTACCGCTATTATGCCAGGTAAACCGGTGTCTCGGTCAGTGTATATAAGATTAATTACTTAACGTACTATTTAGCGCTGACGTACCGTGCCTATAAGTGTGGTACACGAACGCCATACATGTCGTTTGAACAGCTTGCGCTGTAAAATGATACAACAGCAAAGACAGGTAACGGCAGCTTTTCACAAGAATAAACATGAGTACGCAAAGTCCACCATCTCAACCTCCGCACACAGTGGGTTCAAGGATGACACTGTCTTATATAAGTGGCGCAGACTAACTTATCATTTCCAAATGTGCTTTCTCCTGTGTGATAAACCAGGTACTTCAGACCGCTGAACGCTGAAATTTATTGTTTACATTCGTGTCGGATTCTTCAAAATACGGGCACTCACTGTCGTAAGTGAGAAAACTGACACCTATCTTTGCATTGATCCAGATTTATTGACTCTGTGGGGTTCCAGAACAGCTACTCCTGAGAGAGAACCATGGGCCCTGGAGTCACCGCTCTGGCCCTGGAAGCATTCTTATACTAACGATGGGTCCTTTGAGAATCATGACAATGTCATTAGTAATACCGATCTCGCAAAACCTTAAAACTGCAACCAAAAATTGCCCGGTTTTAAGTGTGTCGCGCTACCTGACTGGGAAGTCCTGACTGGTAGGTTAATCGATCCACACAACCAAGACAATTACTGGTTGTTCGTTCGATGATTCGGACACGCCAATCACATTACTCAAGCGTTAACACGTTCACCTTTTCAGACGTGAAAATTCAGATGAGTATAATGTACGTTGGTGGAGTAGTGGCTACACGCTCGCCTCGCATGTCAGATGTCCAGAGTTCTAATCCCTGCACGGCCATTGGATATACACTGCTGGTGAGCTCTAATATGAGCGAAGCTCGAGTCCAGTGGTCTAGACACACCGGAATAATTACGCCAGAACAGGAGGACGGCCGTTCAAACGAGATTGGTGATACTGTGAGCATTTGTATACACTTTGGTTGGAAACGTCCCGCTTACGTTTCAACATCTAGTTCTAAACATGACATCAATTTATACCGATCGCCATCTACAGCCATTGATAGACCAAACAGATGTGGGCGAAATGACTGCCCGTCGAACGTCAAACGTGATATGCAATGCCACACCTGCAGGCCTGGTGGCAATTCAAATGCATGGGTTTACAGGATAACCAGATAAGCCGACTAGCTAACTCCCCTGATCAGTTTGTTTGCGCCAGCTGGCTCTACGTTAAGGGTGCAATACATACAGCAGCCAAGAGGAGAGCCCCAAAAACGGTACTCAATCCCCAATGCAGAGTCAGAAAGACCGATGTGATTGTTACGCTTTGATCGGGATACTCGACGCAGAATTGGAGCGTCTTCCTGAGGCACTGGAGGATTCAGACACAATAAATGCAGTGACTAGGGTCCTCTGGCTGATACTCATACAACTCTCTGACGCGGCTGTAAAGACCGCAACAGCGTCTCTAGTGGACAGGCGCTAAAAGGAAAACATTGATAATCTGGGGTTTGTTCTCCGGAAAAAGCACGCGAAATCTTGGTCATAACAGGTCAGAGGTGGAGGCACGAAACAGGCTACCGCTGGACATCAATTCAACCGACCCAAAACTCATGACCAAGCCTATTGTGGTTATATCCATTTGTGCCGACGAAACAAGCTGCGTCTCCGGACAGCAGATTTTATTCGACCGCCAGGGGCCTGTCACCCACCAAAGGCAGTGATGACCTGGAGGAGGAAAACCTCACATGCAAAGAGCGCCCAAAGTACGTGGAGCTATCAACGCTTATCTCCGTAACAGATGACACAGGTGCAGCCATGCACACCTCAACAAAGCCATGGCCTCTGAACAGGACTGAGTCAGATTTGCAGGGACAAGCAGCGAAGCCAACCTTCAACTCCTCTCCGTCAAAAGCGGCCTCTCAGCTAGTGTACACAACCCTCGCCCAGGACCCCGACAACCAAAGCCATGAACATTGCTACAGCCAACCGAAAAATCCCTCGTAAGTTGAGTTAGCGACGCTGATCACCCGCGGATCGGGTGTCCACATAAACACGAAAGAAGAGCGACTGCAGCCAAACAAGCCACATAAAGCTCGCCAGATTAAAAAACTGCTGGCTGGCTTCAAGGTGCAGTCCTCCGCGAAANACCAAAATCTTTAATTCTTGGTGCCGCCACCCAGCGCTAAGGGCCTCACAGAGACACTTTTCCGGTCGAACTCGCCAAAACACCCAAAAATCCAGGAAGGCGAAAGCTTGCCGCAAATCTTCGATCAACAGCAAATCTGGTCGCTAAAAAGGTGGTGTTGAAAGAGCTACAAGCACCAGCGGTCGAAATTTTCGCCCACGGGGATAAAGACCCCGTCCCGCAAAGCTAAGAGGCCCGAGAAAACCGGACACTTACGGAACGAAAAAACCTCGCAGGCGAAAAGTAACCCCAGAGACCATGAAGACAGGAAAGAGACGACAGACAAACGAAACAGACACCAACAAACTCGGCGATTTTAAACAGTAAGCTTGCTTTGAACAACTGTCCGTAATCGCACTTTCAGAGACCTGGCTCACACCAGATGTCTCTGACGCGGAGGTTTCGAGAGAAGGTTAATCTATTTTTGGAGGCGACTCCGATTTTCTGCATCTCGGTGTGCTTCACCGTAGACCATCGAGCTCATCCGAAGATGACCAATTCCTCATACAAACCCTTGAGGAACTCTCCTCCAACTACCACTTCACTCATCTCCTGCTGGTAGGTGACTCCAGCGCTTTAAAGTCCTCCAGCATGGAGCTTCAATGCATCGAATCAAGCGGACGTTTTGCAGCGGCGCTGACTGAAGTCGTTCAGCCGAGTGCTTGGACTCAACATGTAGTTGCACGCACCAGCTACCGCGCAGGCCAACTACCGTCCCTCCTGGATTTGGTCATCACCAACGAAAAACACTTCGTTGATCAGGTAACAAATAACGCTCCACTGGGACATAGTGACGACTATGTGCTGACCTTTGATTTCATCTGCTATTGTGCCAGAAATGTCGAACCTCAAACGTGGTTTCGAGACTTCTGCCGTGCAGACCACTCATTATTGTGCATCATTCTTGAACAAGTCACACTGGGACTAGCTCCAGTTGAAGAACTATATAGGACCATTGTCCAAAAAGTTCACGAGGCTGACGCACACACTCGGATGACCCACCAAGTTTTCAAAAAGTTGACCACATGGGATAAAGAAGGTGAGCTGGCATTTCGTAAAATTCGGAACCGCTGTAAATCAGAAATCCGCCAATGGAACATACGAAAACAAGCCACCATTCTGGACCTCGCTAGAAACAAAAAACGTCTTGTTCAAATACACGAGAAATCGCCGCAGAAATAAGCCACTGGTGTTCTCCTTGGGGGACACAAAAGGAGAACCGATGAGTGACCCAACAGTGGTATCTGAGATTTACGGAGAATACTATGCGCGTGTATACTCAGCCACAGCGTCGTCGTCACATCCACTCTTGTCAAGGCGGAACTACAAACAGCCTCTAGCCGACTCGGTCTTCACGGTGGAGGACATTCGTTAACTATTGCACAAGATCAACCCATTGTGCGCGTTGGGGCTGAAGGAAACGTCCTCCACACTGGCAAATCATTTACACCTGGGGTTTCGTCAGTCGCTTGAAGAAGGCCGCCTTTTCCGTGCTTGGAAAGAAGCGATTGTCACGCCAATCTACAAAACTAGTGACCGATAATCGCCTGGCAGCTATAGGCCTATAAGCCTCACTAGCCTGCTGTGCAAGGTGATGGAACGCATTCTGAAGCAAGCTATCCTAGATCACCTTACTTGCGGCAACATGATATCTCCAGGTCAACACGGATTTCTCCCAAAGCGCTCTTATGTGACAAACATGCTTGTGTTTACGGACAGCTTAACCCAAGTCAAAGACGAGGGACTCATATCCGGTGCCATATTTTTCGATTTCGCAAACGTATTTGATAGAGTCCCACATGTCCCGCTGCTACAAAAGCTCGAGTCTTATGGGATTCACGGGAAAATCCCTCGCTGGATCAAGGCGTTCCTATTATACAGATCATTCCGACTAAGAATAGACTCGACCTACTCTTCTCCAGCGCCGGTCTCCATTGGAGTTCCTCAAGGTTCCGTCCTGGAACCAGTGCTGTTTCTGATCTACGTCAACGAACTTCCAGATGTTCTTGCAAGTCCTTGTCTACTTTTTGCGGACGACTTGAAATCCTGGAATTCCAATGACAGTGCCTTCCAAATGGATGTACACGCTGCAAAGCAGTGGTAGTTGGACTGGCACCTTCCTCTGAATGAGTGAAAGTGCCTCCATATGTCATTTGGAGGAGACTCAGCGAGTGTCTTTGTTATGCAGGGACCAAAATAGATGAGAATAGATGCTAAAAAGGATTTGGGCATCTGGGTCCCCTCAAACTTGTCCTTCTCCCCGCATCATGAGAAATCAGCTCAAAATGCATTCGGTATTTTACGGATGATCCAGCGCACCTTCTCCCGTATTACTCGCATGGACTTCCAAATACTCTATGCGGCCTACGTCAGAGCGCTATGGGAGTACGCAAACCAAGTTGTTTACTCAGGGTGCACAAAAGACGTCACCCTCATTGAGCGTGTCCAGCAAGCCGCCTCAAGAATGTTTGCACGCCTCAAATCCATGGACTACGAAACGCGTCTCGCGATGCTTGATCGTTCTCCCCTGGAGTACCCTCGCCTCCAAGGGGACCGAATTCTTACTTATGCCCTGTTTGAACAAAGCTTGGCAAGCAGGTTTTTACCGTTGACTCAGCAAACGCACGACGTGGACATGGTAAGAAACTTTTCTAGCTCAGATCACACACATTCATTAGACAAAATTTTTTCTCATTTCGGGTAGCAGCTGCGTGGAATGACCTTCCTCCGAAGGTTGTCCATGCTCCTTCAAGAACCGAGTTTACAGCACTATTAGACACTTATCCTCGCGCTGGCGAGCATACTGCCCCGCGCTGAGAACGTAAAGAGCAGTGCTACACCCTTTTGTCCACTTGTGCTTTTCAGGTGAAAGACAGCAACTGACCGATAGGAACAAAAGCGACCCGGAAAACTTGGGCAGAAGTCTCGATACTGTGTATCAATCCGTGAATCCATGAACCCACTTGATTTTAACAATAATCTGTATAAGAATCCTGAGCGCAATGGCAAATCAAGTGGTTGGACAGGTAGTCCTGTTACTACAACCTTGCATCCAGCTACGTAATTATGACAATCCGAAGGTCAATGCGGGTCTGCACCATGTTAGGTCACCGCCTCCTACTTGAATAGGTACAGGTTGGTTGTCGGTTTTGTGGGCTCCTTCCGGTAATGTCATCAAAGGCGCTTGGCAATTGGAGAGTCAGTGTTTGCTGGTATGCAGTTTCTGTTTACGCCTCGAACAATCCTGTGTCATACTGAAGAGAAGTTTTGGTGACTGCTCTTTTTGGCTATTGATTGGTGAAGATATTGTGTGGTTGGTGAGATCGACCGCTAAAGTGGGCAGAACTAGCGCGTACGGACTTCAATGAGATGGTAGGCATGACTATACACGAATAAGTACGGTCAGGGATGAATGCGTGCTTCAGCTATTTGCCCACCGTGGATTACATCACGCACCCTGCCAACATAACCAAAGCCTCACGACCTTCAACAGCGTTCTAGCTACAAATTCGAACTCACAATAGAGCCATCGCCTTGGAATACATTGTAGCGATCCTCCTTGTGTCGGAACAATAGCTCGTGTAAACCCTCTGTGAATTTGGAACAAGGAAATCGGAAATCAAGTTTTCGTTTGTGCAGCGTACACCTTCATTGAATATTGTGTTGGTTGGGTTATGTACTGTGCATAGTCACCATACCAGCTGTTAGCTTATTTCTCTGAAATCATTTGGAGGTCCCGGGAGAGCCTGCTTGAACTATGCCCACGTAATTGGAACTGCGAAACGCCTGTAATGCAGTAAGTACAGAAATATTTTTTTGTTGTCGCCAAACATTCCGAAAAAACTTTCACGAATAAGTTTCAGAGCAAGTCACACTTGACAATTTTGGGAAACCAAATTACTTGACAGTTCTAGGGCATTCGTCAAGCTGTTTTTCACATAAATGCAAGTCCGTCTTTGCTAGGCTGCATGGCCCCTAATTTTATCTGATACAGGTTAAAGGGGACGAGAGGAAGCGAGAACCTTGTTTTACCATATCGAAAATTCTTATCTGGAGAGGCATGTTTCGGAGATTAACGGGATTAGGGCCGTAGTCAAAGGCATTCTTGTTCACTTGAATACCGTGAATATGTGATAACGCAGCAACATTAAACTCCTGAAGGTCGTCTTGTAGCTACTTTACTGCAACCAGAGCGGCAAACTGTTTACCCAAATTTTGTGGCACAATAAATCTAGTCCATCAACTGAGGAATATGGCTTGTAAGAACTTCACTGCAAAATCTAGAGGATTCATGCCGTCTTTTTGCTTGGTCGATTCTCGTTTCAAACAAACACATCTATTTATTTGGCCGGAGCATGTTTTTAGCAGTTTAAATATATATTTTTGAATCCGTTGTTCAAACCGGACAGATA
>NW_008751794.1:320090-323861 GCF_000715545.1 Opisthorchis viverrini
ACAATAGAGCCATCGCCTTGGAATACATTGTAGCGATCCTCCTTGTGTCGGAACAATAGCTCGTGTAAACCCTCTGTGAATTTGGAACAAGGAAATCGGAAATCAAGTTTTCGTTTGTGCAGCGTACACCTTCATTGAATATTGTGTTGGTTGGGTTATGTACTGTGCATAGTCACCATACCAGCTGTTAGCTTATTTCTCTGAAATCATTTGGAGGTCCCGGGAGAGCCTGCTTGAACTATGCCCACGTAATTGGAACTGCGAAACGCCTGTAATGCAATAAGTACAGAAATATTTTTTGTTGTCGCCAAACATTCCGAAAAAAAAACTTTCACGAATAACTTTCAGAGCAAGTCACACTTGACAATTTTCGTAAACCAAATTACTTGACAATTCCAGGGCATTCGTCAAGCTGTTTTTCACATAAATGCAAGTCCGTCTTTGCTAGGCTGCATGGCCCCTAATTTTATCTGATACAGGTTAAAGGGGACGAGAGGAGAACCTAACCTTGTTTTACCATATCGAAAATTCTTATCTGGAGAGGCATGTTTCGGAGATTAACGGGATTAGGGCCGTAGTCAAAGCTTGTTCACTTCACTTGAATACCGTGAATATGTGATAACGCAGCAACATTAAACTCCTGAAGGTCGTCTTGTAGCTACTTTACTGCAACCAGAGCGGCAAACTGTTTATCCAGATTTTGTGGCACAATAAATCTAGTCCATCGACTGAGGAATATGACTGGCAAGAACTTCACTGCAANTGCCGGCCGTCTTTTTGCTTGGTCGATTCTCGTTTCAAACAAACACATCTATTTATTTGGCCGGAGCATGTTTTTAGCAGTTTAAATATATATTTTTGAATCCGTTGTTCAAACCGGACAGATAGTCTTTAGGGACATATCGCACCTATCTCTTTGTAATTCATCTAGTCAGTAGAATCACTTGAGAATTATTGTTGCATCGTTTTGCTTGTTAGAATAAGAGCTTGCGATATCTTCTTCGCATTTATTAGTAGCGTGCGCAGCCTAATTATTTCCAGCCAGTGCCTGTAGGGGTTTCTTTATGCCCTTAAATACGCCATTCCGTAATAACGCTACCTATGAACTTGCTTCTTCGCAGAAAGTACGAAGGTCTACAGCAGCGACCTACTACATGATGGCTGCCGTTGGTTATTGGTACGGGACATCAGAACTATAAATTCTGATTTCTCCCACGGAGGTGTGTGAAGCTATTACTCGTCGGCAGAGCTAGGTTACGTGAAGCTATATGACGGGATAAAATTTGAAAAAGATATATCTTGGGACCCCCCCTGACGCGCATAAAATGCAAATACCTGGAACATAAGCTGATTACAGAAATCCACGATTGTGATACGGCATAAAATATCTCAGTACATGACATGATTTGGTACACATACACCTCTATATGCTTTTGGATTTATACATGCGCCTTAATGGGACATTGGGTACATTCGGTTCCGTAGGGGGCCTTAGCTTTTAGGCCTTTTAAGCTGGGGATATTTAAAATGAACTCTCATTTTCCCGCATCGTATAAAATCAGCGTCACTGCACACATGTGTTGCACCCTTCATTTCTTCGCAGTGTCATTCATAACACATGTCTGTTCTGTTAACAAATGCAGCACATGCTTCCCCACTTGTATGTGTCAGTCTTCTTAAGCACATAATTCGCACACATCGCAGCAAATTACAAGGAAAGTTCCACGATTTGTATTTTCTTGTTTTTTTTGCTAATAAAGCTACATTTTTCTATTCGGATAACTGGTATAACGCTTTCGAAGAACGACCCTAATTGCTAGTTTTCCTCATTGGAACAACCATAATGATACTGATACATTATCAGTATCAATAACAAATGCGCCCTCATCAACATTATTTCAGAGAGTGGCTGCCTGGCGCTCTCGTAAGGGCCTCATTCTATCCAGTTATGGCCCCCTGATATCAGCTAGCATTCCACATTTGAGCCCACGATATTTCATGTTGGGCTCAAGATGAATAATAAAACAGAACAGTTGAGCGGCCAATCCCGATTCATTTTATCTTGCAGAAGTTGATTTAAAATCCCATTAGCACAGTCGTAAGAATAATCAGTGAGAAAAAGACGTTAGCTTTTCTCCTTCGTTTACTGGTGAACTTTAGTACAAGTCGCGCGCGTTTGACTTGCATAATCAAACTTTCAAAAGTCTGCTCCGTGCAACTTTGCTCTGTCTTTGAGTGCAGCAGATGCGAACCCTCAACCTATCCCCGCTACGCAAAATATGCCGATCTGCCAGGGCTGCCCCGTCCATCAGTGGATTTCGTAGGCCCTCAGTCGCGCAGGGTTGACCCGCTTTAACAAAGCGGGATCGAATGGTTCTCCAATATTTCTGACATTGTGATATTATATTACTATATAATATAAAATGTTTCGTTTGATTCGGTCCCTAAAGGCAAGGCAGTTTGAGTAGCACGAAATCAATCCTTTGGAAGAAATAACGGGTGCCGGAAAAAGAAATGTTTCATTTAATGAGTTCCAAAAGAAAGCTATCTTTTTTGTAGCAACATAAATGTTGAATGACTAGTCAAAAAAATCCGCCCGCATTATTAAAGTGGTGCATATTTGTTTGTTAGAAATTTCAAAACACAGTAGTTTATTTTTTCGGGAAAATAAACCGTGGTAAAAATTTGGAACTCATTATATATGGGGGATCAAATTAAAAAAACGTTTCATTCTTCCCCCTCACAAAAACCTTTGTGTTGTTTAAATCGGACTACATGCGCGAAAAAGTCAACTACTATAAAATTTGTGTAGAATCCTGTTTATTCAAAGCAACCGGTGAATACTGTAGAACACAGACAGGAAGGTGAATCATAGGCGTATCTCGTTTATTCTAATTTATTTATCGTATGTGTGATAATTAGAATAGTGGTAGGTATCGTAACTACCGAATGTACGCGAAGTATAAAAGTCCGAATATGGACTAATGAATATCGTATATTTTCGTATATCGCGGGCGTACTATATATCGCATCGTAAAACAAAGGCATATAAAAATACACTAAACAGAATGAATAGAATAGAGTCAATGTTCACCACATCCACCACACGTTGAATGAGCGTGCGGGTGTTTATAGTCTCTAATAGGTTGGAACCTTAAACGTTCAGATCTTCTCAATGTCGGATTGTCAGGTTCAATGTTTGTTTCATGCTCATCAGAACCATCTGTAAGAGAATCAGAAAGGTCATTAGTGTTTGAAGCAACAGACGTATTGCCGCCAAACTGACCTCTAGCATTGAATTCGACCTGATCAACATGCCGTCTGTGACTTGAGAGATCTTCGAGGTCAAGAACCGTGACCATACGATTCCCGTTCCTCCCAATAACAACACCAGTAGATGGACGTAGATCGTTACCCTTGAAAAATGTTACGTCGGCAGTCCCAATGCATTCCAGGTTCGTGCGTAAGGATCTCGACTTGAATAGCTCTGCCGGACTCTTACCAGTAAGTGAATGAGCAGCATTCCGGTGCTGCATCAAGAAATCATCAATATTTCGATCAAGATCATGAAATAGAATTGCTGGCAGGTTTCAAAGTTCGAACAAAGTTTTCAGCGAGTCCATTAGACTGTGGATGACGGGAAGCAGTAAATAAATGACGACAACCAAGTCCTTTTAACCAATATTCGAGAGATTTCGCTGTGAAGTGTGAGCCGTTATCAGTGACCAAAACAATTGGTACACCTTCACGACTAAATAGTTTCCTCAAAGC
>NW_008751794.1:324864-379187 GCF_000715545.1 Opisthorchis viverrini
CGAATGTACTGTACGCGAAGTATAAAAGTCCGAATATGGACTAATGAATATCGTATATTTTCGTATATCGCGGGCGTACTATATATCGCAAAACAAAGGATAGAATAGAGTCAATGTTCACCACAGTATGGTAGTTATTGTTATGCAAGTTTCACATTTGATGTGAGTTGAGTAGAAAATATGATGAGTCGGTTTGCAATACGTTAATTTTCAGCCATTTGGTCATGTAATGTTTTACAACATCCAATGGGACTCCGACAGATAAACTTAGACCGACAGATGCAATTGAGTTTTGATTTAAATTTGCTGCATTGTGGAGATTCTAACCAACTCAAAGATACCTAAATAAATATCGTCGGTGTAAGCAAAGTAATATGACGGTGACCCGGGCTTTCCTAATTTTTCATCGTAATTTACATGAGAAGCGGTGTAAAATACTTTAATTTAGAAAACAACCTATGCTCTTCTTCACCCAGGTGCACTTTTCCAGCATAATGCAAGCGTATTCCTTTCCATACACACGCGCTGTTCCTTATCTGCACATTGCAACAGTATGAGACTAACGGGCGGGCTTTGTTTTAGGATATTACTGTATTGTATTGTGTTGGCAAAGCCTAAAATTCTGCAATTTTCTCAACTGTGGCAATTCGTTGATCAGGGTTTCAGGTCGGTATATATATAATCACATACAGAGTATAAAATGCACACCCATCACGACCTTCGTTGTGCTGTTTAAATTTAACCCAGGAGATAGAAAGTTGATGCACCTGAAGCACGACTTCCCTTTTCTTCTCCACATCGAAGTAACTGTTAAAGATTAGAGTTTTATTCGATCATTTCTAATGGTGTAAAAACGCGTGTAAGTCGTTCAGATTCATTTTATTATAGACTATTCTGCACCTAGACTTGTAATATTTTGGGAAGCATTTGTAGATCCCTGCTGCGTAAAGTTTTTTATCACTGTTGCCTACTATCTCCGAAATCATCCTTTCATTTTTGGCTTATATTCTGCAGTTCCATGTCAAAATGTATGCAGACGAACGAACGTAAATAATAATAATGTGAGGCAAATTAGTTTTCATGATCGATGGTCTGTGAGGGAAGTAACGTAGCAAACAATTATGCTGCGACGAATGTCAGCAAACTCATGGGTTATAACTCTTCGATTCAAGTGACCTGCAACTCTAAACCAAGGCTTGTACCCCAGTCCACACAACTGCATATTTTGGCAACCGGTTTCCACCGGTATATAAGTCCGCTTACTCATGGGAAGAAGAAGCCAGCATCTTTTGCTGCAGGATCGTATTTGGATGACAGAACCATAGGTAGGCAGTGAATGCGATGATGCTGGTGCGAATCAGTCTCTTCATACCATCTCCAGTAGGCGCGTTAGTTGCCTTTGGATCAGTAGCAGTAACAACCCTAATGCTCTGATGGTGATTTTGAATGATATTGGTTTTTTTAAGGAGTGTTATAAGGAACATCCAGCGTCATTTCATTAACGCAGTCACTGCGCAATCGGCTGCAAATGTCGATAAATATTGGTTGATCGCGGAGAGCCCCTACAAACAGACAACCTATACATTCAGGCAGCTAGCCACTAATCATCAGATATTAACTCTGGACGAAGCGTTTTACCTGACTTCATTTGCTTTGCTCAGGCTGAGAAGCAGACGCATACACACTACAACAACAGGCCGGTGGGGATTAACTTTTTAAAGCCATTTAGTATCTTATGAGAAATTTGTTTATAATTTTGTGGTTTCGAAAGTTACATTCAACGACTCTGCGTGATTTCAGGACGAGTGCACAGATCCAGAGTTACGGAGCGATGCCAAACGCTACTAGCGCACAAAGAAGGCTTGACCTTCAGAGGATGACATTTGCCGCATGAACAAAGGCGAAGTGCTGCAGGATCACCGTCACATATACTGAGCAACCTCTTGGAACAACCAATTGGTTAGCGCACACCGAGTCTAACCGGTCAAAAGAGAGGAAGAAGCGATCAGCATAAAAATGCAAAGAAAAAATTGAGGGTAACTCGGAGGACAAACATATTT
Organism: Opisthorchis viverrini; assembly: GCF_000715545.1. Taxonomy (NCBI): domain Eukaryota; kingdom Metazoa; phylum Platyhelminthes; class Trematoda; order Opisthorchiida; family Opisthorchiidae; genus Opisthorchis; species Opisthorchis viverrini. Next base: position 326,925 of record NW_008751794.1, read on the forward strand.
TTGAGGATATTGATATCCTGGACATCTCACCTTGGGAAGAAGATTAGTTCCGGTCTTCTAAATAGATGTTTGGACTAGTCTGACAGTCCAAATGACATATCGTGCGGAATTCGACGGGTGTCCACTCAACTGTGAGCGTTCGCTCCAAAGTGTCGACGGTTTGATTGCCTGGCTGAACGTTTGATTGTGGGTGGTACAATGGCAAACGTACACGCGTTGGGATATTTCCCTGGCAAGACCCTTGGTAACAGCTAGGGCTGAACTGGCATCCGTTCTTATCCAGCAGGCCCTTCTGGCTGGAAAGCTAAGGCGAGGCAATTATGATATTGGTTGACGTTGGCGGGGCAACAGAAACAACTTATGGTCACCTGGAATGGTGAGATACGCTACGTAACACCATCAATGGGTCCAGCGTAGTCGACAGGCACCGGGGACTAGGGGAGTACGGGTAAGAGCCAGGCACCAGGCGGAATGCGCGGAGGTATATTTGCAGACTGTTGACAATTCCAACGCTATCAAATGTAGTAAGAGATGTCATGATCCGTGTGATGCTAGTAGGCGTGAAAATGAGTGATTTATTTCATCTATTTTATCCCAGGATGCCCCGAACGAACGAAAGTGTACGATGCGTGGCACTACCACAGGATATTTAAAATGAGACCGTCGCCAACGATAGGCAATGAGTCCACACGATAGAAAAAAGTTTGGAGATTTTGGGATTTTGTCGGCCAACATGTCCTGAAATGATGGATCGCTTGATGCAGAATCGAACCAGCTTAAGTTTCACGCCGGATATCCTGCACCAAATGGTGGGGCAGGGAGTGTTTCGAGCAGCTGCTCGCTAGAATGGTCATCGGCGAACAAGGCCGCAATGACTAACTCCTCTTCTGGGGAAGTATGATTACCGATCAGTCATGAGAGTGTATCCGCTTGGCCATCCGTCCATAGTGGATGTTGAAGCTGTAGGAGGTAGAGTAAGCAATTAGCTTAGCAGCCGATTTTTATAATGAGCGGATACGCAAGGTTTGAAGCCAAAATTTACAACAAGGGCTCATGTCATTTTGCGTGATTGGCGGACAACAAAGAATAGCGCCAATGCCTCTTTATCAATTTTGCCCTAGTGTTGTTCTGCTCGGGTAGGTGACCCGGATGCGTGCACGATCGCCCTCTCAGTTCCGTTCGGGGAAACATGGAGTATAATAGCACCGACGCCGAAGACGGAAGCCACAACTGCCACGACAATAGACACCTTGAGATCATGATTTGCCAGCAGCCATCCGGAGCTGAGCATGGACGTAAGCTTACAGAAAGCAGCTTCAGATTCTTCTGACAAACCAAGGGCACGTCTTTTCTCAGAAGATGATTGAGCGGTGCCCATAGAGTGTGCAATGTTGGAGGAAATGCTGAACATTAGCCAAGAGGTCCCAAGAATGAGCGAAGCGTGGAAACATCCTTGGGTGCCGGCATCGTTTGAGTGACCCGTATGATCTCAAGATCAGGGTCTCAACTGGAGTCATCTTGCAGGAGCCCGAAATACTTAACAGCTGTTATGAAAAGCGGGCGCTGTTCAGGACTGAGTCAAAAGCCGTTGTCCTGAATGCTTTGAAGCACCATGTTGATTCGCGTGCGCAGTTCATCGGGAGACACAGCGACAATCAGAAAATCAAGGCAAAAATGCGGTAACATTTTGCTTGGTGAGAAAGCGACCGAGAGCAAGCTGGAAAACCTAATCAAATCGTCAAATGATGTTGCCGGAACAATCTGGAGCAGCGGCGCTGCTAGCAACCTCATTGCAGGCGGAACTGAGTGAGACTGAGTGAGTGCGAGACCAAGACGTTCAAACGTATCAAGACCAAGATCATTCAATTCGGCAGCGGACATGTGACACGATCCAGTGAATTTCATTCATTTGAATGAGAATGCATTGCAGTCCCCCGGAAAGCCGTTTTGCCACCACGAGCATCGGGGGCAGTTATAGAGGATCTTCGAACTGGAGGTCGACGACGCATTCAATAATGATATCCGAGGCAGTGTCCAACCACAGTGGGATAAGTCGTCCATTAATTCAGACAGAGAGGAATTTACGGTCAGATGGAAGACTGCATTGAAACGCTACGCACAGACTAAAGACGGAACCCATCGGCTTAGCATTCTTGAGGCATTGCTGCTACCTGGAGACGCCATGGGATGTATTGGATGAGCGTACCTATCAGTGTCTTTCTTTGAGACCCATGGTCCTGCATTGTCATCTCCACTATTGTGTGTAAGGCCACAGCCTGGCAGTATGCCAGTGCTTGGAGTCCCATTATAAGGATGGGGTCTTCTTCTTTTGGACATTCTGCTGACTGAATTGGGCATTATCAGAATGTGACAGACCAGACCGGGGTGGGCTAAAGATTTCCGCACCACAGGGTTTGGAGCCCTGGCGAGTCGCATGGACGTCGGAACCACTTTGACCCTCAGATTGCACCACAGTGATGCCATGCTGTAGGTTAATCAATCGATGGTACTCGTCAGCAACGACGTTGAGCGCCAGCAAAGGGTCTTGCTCAAGACGGTTGTAAAGCGTCATCTGCGGATTTGGGAGATGGGAAGCTGCATAGAAAAATGAGGGATTTGAACCAGTCGTATGTGAGCGACTTTAATTCGAAACGTCCACTTTCACTATGAACAGTCCAAAAGTCGTCTGGGTCGTTCATAACTAACCTTAAACAGCGTTAACGTGTATTCAACAAATAAGATCGTTTCCAAAATTATGAATCATAGTCATCTAAATAGCCATCCCCAAAAAGCAGATACTACTTTTTCCCTGCATATTTTACGGCTATTAAATGGTATGAAATACCTAAGGTTGTGGTTTGTTGATTAAAAAGATCGTGTGAAATATTGCGAAATTTATAATTATCAAAAGCACTTTTTGTACAAGCGCATACCACTTTCAGCGTTCCGTAGATTTTTGGTATGCGTTAATGTTGATATGCTGTCTTGGCAGTGCGTGAAAATCGTTTATGGTAAAATGTGACTTCTTACACTACTATTTCTGGCGCACGTTTCCATCCTCACCATCCGCCATTTTTGTCCATTCCGCGAGCTCCGTCGGCGGGCATAACGTTGGAAAAGTTAATTTATAACTTCAAATACAGCCGAGGAGCTACGCAAACGACTCACGACAGCCATCGTATTTCAGGCTACAAAACCACTGGCATCACAGTATTCTCTTTCGCGCCCATGCATTGTGAGAATTCATTTCACGTGTTGACGATTAATATAGAAATACATACATACGAATAGAATTACACTCTGAACTATGGCAAGCAGAATTTCATCATCATTGTACACGCTTTTTGAGCTCTTTCCTTTTCGGATATTTTTTCGTAGCCTGTTATACGCTTACATTAAGTAGGCTAAGTAGACCCACCTAAAGGGTCTGACACTTTAAATGGTAGCAAGTGATTTCGGCAGCTATGGGGGACTAATTAGACAATTTATGACCAGCTGTCATAGAAACCAACGTACTGATGAAAATTGCGTTGTATTTTATATGCTTCAAGGATATATTATTAGTGCGCAGTTTATGGTAGCCATAGTATAATTCAGAAGATATACGCACTAATAACAGCCTTTACTATGGTTTACAGTAGTGAGTTGCAACACGTATAAAAACAAATGCAATGCAAAATGTGGAACAATTCAAAGGAGGAACTTATCGTTCTTGGGAGTTCTTTGGTGAAAGTCTGGAGGTTGGGAATGTGTTTTCTCTATGGTATGGCTGCCACACGTTTTCCGTAATTGTCCGTGGACTCGTGGAGCGTGGTTTACGTCCAGTTCCCTGCGTGCGCAGGTCTGTGTTTGTTGACTGTGTTCGGATTCTCTACATGTGTATCCGTTTGGGTTTACGTGGGTTTGTCATCACATAACCTGTTGCTAAGGTTTTCAGACGGTAGAGAGCAAACGTAAGATGAGAATCTTTGGGTGACTTGGTTTGTGAGAGTAGGAAAAAAGGCAAGTCTCGTAATACAGTGAGCGACTGTGAATTAAAAGCATAAATAATCGTTTTATTATTTCTTTACCGCTTTGGTTGTGTTTACTTGGTCCGGGTAATTGGAAAATATGTTATTAAATGCAAATATACATCCAAAAAACGCACCGCATGAAAACGTTTTTAATCATTTGGGATTTAATTGTCGTCACTATCCAAGCAAGCGATTTAAAGCAGGTATTGATTTCTTCTGGCCAAATAATCATCTTAGTTGACAAAAAAATAAACAAAACGCGTGATTTTGGAACGCGGTTGAAAGCAAAATAGCTTCGTTATTCCTGGCAAGCAGACAAGTTATTTGAACAGGCATTTGGGTCGGAGCTAAAATCCCTATTGTCAAGACCAATAGATGAAGGACGAGGCAATATAAAATATCGCTAAAGGTTTTTTTCATTATGAAATTCTTCAAGTAAATATAATTTACTTTCAGCATTCTGAATGCTGACCGTTGTACGTTAAACTATCAAGTCGAACAAAGCTGACCACTTCCGGCGCAACACCGCAGCAACTCCTTGTGCTGCAAAAAAACTGATTAAAAGAAATTTGTATAACATTGTGGTAGGTGTCACCTTAGCTTGATTTTTAGTTGTGTACCTTCGTGCGAGTTGCCGGACTACCCATTTTGCCAGCTAATAAATTGCATCACATAGAATGGGCGAAACGCGCTTCGGTTATTCTTTCCGCGCCTCTGCGGACAGGACAAGTTTGAAAACATTCAACTTTGGTTGCCTTACGAGGTAACTGTACAGGCTTTTTTCTGGCAGTGCGAATAAAATTAATACGACCCATTAAAACGAGCATCCCATTCCATGCGACAATGTTAGCTGAAGTCGGCCCATGTAAAATATGACAAGTCCACGCTTCACCGGCAAGAGTTGGTGGAGTGTGTGGACACCCCGTCTTACTGAATGCTCTATGCTACAGTGGCGGACAGTAAAACGTTCTGAACTGAAATACCCCTTTTCGACCTTCCTACAGCTTGCTCAACAACCCGAGTGGTTTCACTGTCACGTATCGTGGTATACTTAATCTCCATGAGCCTGCACCTTTCTGTTCTTCTGCGCAACATCTGAGGTCTATATTCAAGCAAAGATATTTGAAAAGATTTCTGTAATTTTTGACCCAAGTCATGGAATTTTATGCGGTGCTGATTGGTTTTCCCAACGTCATGGTATCCCGATTAGATTTTCGAGCTTCCGTATTAACTGGTCAGTCTAGTTAAATCGCCGTCATATTATGCGGCGACGCTTTTTGATGGAAGTTGCAGATATATTTTCGTAAAATCACTTATCAATCTCCATTGAGCTGGTGATCTTCTTAAGAGAATCAACTTGACCATCTTGCCATTGGCGACGTTTTTGAATCATATAGGCTCAACCAGCAGGCGACACTTGAATGTTTGAAGACCATTGTGATCACTAGCATAACGCACGAAATAAAAAGAGAGTATTTCTTCACAGGTATTTGTCCGGAATGTCTGCTTCGAAAGTCATGATCAAAATGTAAACCTCGCTCTGTTGTATACCTACGCTTTATCGATTACTCATTAGGCTCAGTTGTGATCCTTTTGAGGATGCAAATAACTGCCTAAGCTGGCAATGGACTCAGAAGTTTTCATGTTTTATTTGGGGCAGCATATTCTAGATGCTATGTTTGGTGGTAGAAATAGCGTCATGCAGTTTTAGCTACTTTGTGATGCTTTGTCTCTCAATCTTTGTGGGTAATGAAGTCCTACATAAGTACCAGTAACTTCTGCTCAATCGCAAGATATAAACTATATTTGACATCAAGTTTTGGATGGATTTAGGTCATAGATTCGCAAGCACGACTGACTACTCCTATGCAAATCACGGTTATTGAGCATCTAGTAAAAGAAACGTAATACGTATGATTTATCCGGTAAAGGTCTATTGAGCTGACACAAACTAATCCCATGCTTCTGTATTTGACACGGTAACCCGCGTCTACCTTAAACAGTGCTTGGAAGCTGCCGGGATCCACATACATTACGGTAGGGCAGTCTTCGTCCCAAATTTACAGTTGCGAAAGGGAGATTTTCTAGTGTGTGAACTGAGTATACTGTCATCAGTGGCCGTCGGACCAGTTAATTTGTGGTACTCTACTGACATTCGGCACTGATTTGCGTTTGTGGAGCGTCGCAGCATATTTGTAAATGAATTATCTAGTTTATCTTGCATGGAAGGAGAGAGCAAACACTCCTTGGTCTAGAACAAGAACCTCAAGTGGATCGCTATAGCAGAAACCACTAATTAATGTAGCTCTATTATTCCCTCAAATTTTCACCATCACCCTTACATATTTGACCATAAGGTGGTGGTCACATGGTGCTTCATACATAACTTTTAAATTCTGGTTCCGGGGTTTTTGAAGTCAGCACAATTGGAAAATCTAACAATTTATCATACATTCTAGGCCATTATGTAGTGAGCAAAACGACAGTTTCAACCGCCAATCTCCTAGCAAATTTTATACTCAGTGTAGAAATTAAGAGATGTTGCCGTCTATCAACACACTGTTAGACATAGACATTCAGAACTACAAACGGCAGCACATTCAAAACATGAGGTCAAGTGCACAGGTGACAATCGCCTGAAGATAAATAAAAGATTCACTCGTAACACGATGAAAATGATTGTGTGTGAAGTTGGACAGTGGAAGTCGACGACCCCAGGTCACCGAATCCTTATGAATAATATCCTGATGCACCGTTTAGTCGCCATGCACTAACGAACGTGGCAAGACATCGTACGGCCAAATCCTCTCCCACAATTAGGGAATGTGAAGCACCAAGGTCGGTTGGTTAACGGTTCACATCAAAGAGAGTGTCGCTGTTAAATAGTCACTGAGGTTGGTAGAAGCTTCAGCCACACCAAAAAACAGCCGAATACGACGAGAAGATTGGCGGTTCCTCAAACGAATAAGAGATCACTGGGTAACAAAATTGATATCAATATACCAGAGTAACGTCCCAGGAATTCTATGCTGTGGCTCCGGGTCAAATTGATAATGACGAGTATGCACCACCATCCAGACGACTCAAAACACAATTGTGGTGTCCGGATATCATAGGGGATTCTGTGGAAGCCCATTCACTTGGTGCAACACTGTTTTCTAAACACGTCCAGAACGAGCAGATTCCTATTGGTAGTATTATCCTTTTAGGAAATCCTTTTGTGAACAACTGTAGATCTGCTCCGAGTGGACCTCGAACGGTGAGTTTGGAAAGGATGAAGCAATTAGGGACACATGGATAAAAGATAGAAGGATCCAACGGACTGAATAGTTCACGTTGATTCGATTATTAAGATGAACGTATGAGTGGATTGCGATTATGAATGCTGTGCATTTGCATGGCGCTACTAAATGTTTACAAATTTTTGGACGGAATTAAAACGCTACAAATGTTACGAGACGTACCAGATAAAAGTTTAAATGAACAGTCCTGTGTGTGTCTAGCACCACATAGTGAACATATAGCCTGTAATCAGTATTCGCTATCATTTCAAAGCTTACTTCCGAAGCTATTGGACAATGGTTGGAAGGGAGCCCGGTTGTTTGGTTGGATTTTGTCGGCAGATATACTCTTCCAGTCTGTGAATACATTTATGCGCGACATTGTCTGCTCGAGGTTCGAGGTTTTCGGACACCTATGGTGGAATAAACAACTGATGTCTCGTGTCCCAACCCATCCGGAAGATATAGTCATGCTACTTTAAATAATTACTTTAAACTGGAGGACGCATAAACCGTGTGAGAGCTTTTCAATACGCAGGAAGTGTGGTAACAGTCGTTTCTTAAAGAATGCATCGAATATATGGATGCAACCAGTTGACACGCAGAAAGTGGGCAAATATTATATGCCCACGGTAAGTTGCACTGACCAGGTTACGCATACGAAGAAGTGTTGAAACATGTACGGATGCAGTTGCAGCGAAGACCGTAAGGATATCCAACATTATAGCAATGCTTAGGAAATCTGACACAAAGAAATGCTTATTTTCGCAAAAGCACCCTAGATGTCTTGTGGATTTAGACAGAATTATTTTATGGACTTGTAAACTGATCCAGTAATAAATACAAATCGATGAAGAACGAAATGTTTTAAGAGAAATTAAACACAAAGTGCAACACAAGGTAGACTTGATTCCAGTGTTCAACCTTCAAAGACAAGCAACCCTCAAAGAAACTAACAAAAATATCGTTGCCATGGTTACCAGGAGCAAACCGTGTTATGTTTGCAGAGTTATTTGAACTTTCTCATTAAAAAGTAAGAACATGGACAGCTAACTGCACTTTTCTTAGTTATCAGTAGTTGGAAAAGGGGTATTTGTAAAAAGGACACAAAATTCGAAACAGGAGTTATAATCATGTCAGGCATGGCCTTTGCAACAGACTAGCAGGAGCAAACGGTTATGTTCAAAGCCATACATGTTGCATTTTTTTGGAAGCTCAAAGAAAACTATTGCACGAACTGGTGCACTATATGTTCGCGCGTTAATCAAAATAAACACCTTAAAATAATTGTGTAGCATCGATGAAAAACTGGAAGCGAGAGCGATACCTAGCACATTGTAAATAAATTCAACATTTTCATTTCGAAGATTTGAGGGTAGATATTCATTCCGGGGAGTTTTTTTCCGACGGAGGATGTAAAATTAGCTAATGAATAGCATTTGCTGATTTCGTACTATTGAATATGCTATTTACGACAGAAGTGATGCAATGGAAATTATTGGGTGCGCCGGCTTCCATATTTACACCAACGATATATCTCTACCCATGGAGTCAATCAGTGGTTTTCCTACTGCGCTGAAACAAGGTGTAGTAGAGGCCACCTGGGTTCTTAGACTACTTGAAGGGAAGATATCACTTGTCCCGATTATGGCTGGTTGTTTGACAGAGTGATCAGCGATGTCGTCAAAATGCAACGCATTGCAGGCTTGTCACCCCAAGTAACTATTTTTTTAACCCAAACGTAGTGGAAACTTCATTTTCAGGTGTATATGGCTACGAATTTTCATTAGGCACATTTTCGGTTACATAATTAGTCGTTTAGCTACAAATAAGAAGCAATTTGGATGACTTTTACATTTATTCATTTACTTGTCCAGGAGCAATACATAGGTGTAAGCATTGTAGATTCAACTTCCATAAAACAATAATAAAGGACTTGCTTTCCATTTGAATATAAGGTGAGATATTTTCTAATAGAAGTATGCTGGTCAGGAAATATCGCATTGGTGCGTTTAAATGGTGAGCAATCTTTATCAGAAATTTTTGATCAAGGATCACCAAAACGTTCAAGCCAAAGAATCATTTACGAGGATGCAAAATACGTAGAACATGCATCCGATTCATCGTGTTACATATATAACTAGGCACTTCTTAGATAATATCACAGTTTGGCATCTGACGCAATGGGCAGTCAAGTCGTGAGTTAATTAACTGTAACCGTGGAGAATTATTCGTATCTTAATGGCCAAACATTGTATGGACCGTTATTTCACAAGTGCTTATAAACAGAGAATGTACAACAAGGGGTAACACACATCCCGCTATCGTACGACATAACGACGACCCCGAAAATCATCATAGTTTGACGTCAAATGAGATTGTTCGATCACATTATGTCCAACACGTAAGATGAAATTATTAGTCCGCACTTAGTTGGTTTGCTGTTGGTGTAGGCTATTTGGCATATGGATGACAGAAAGTTCTAAGATAGTGCTTGACGCAGACCTTCCCTGCATCACTTTGGTGACCATGAGTTGCAAGAGCGTTGGGTGATGACTTAGAAACTACTGATCACCATGTTCCTAGAAATGCATCGTTGTACAAAGACTGTCTACATAAAAGTCTCTCCACATGCTTCCTAACGCTGCTTTTAGTCATCAAAAGATGTTTCACTTTCTCTTCAAATCCAACGATACGCCGAAGTTGATTTTCGCCAGACTGAAAAAACACTGAAGTATCAAATTTTTTGCCTGGAAACATTACAAAGAGAAATTTAGCTGGATTCCAGTTTAGTCTCCGCAACACTAATTTGCAAATGAGTGTATTTCATTATTTTACTTTATTTTACTGACTAAAATAACATTACCTTGGGATATGGTGCGAAGAAATCCTGCAGATCAAGCAATGCGGAATTTTGTATTATGCAGAACTACTGCGCTCAAGGCCTGCCGCTTTTAGGCCGCAGCACATCGTTAGAAAACAGCTAGGTAATCCAACACGCCAAATGCACCCCTTTTTCCCAAACGTTTTGCACAGGTGTATTTTAACATCAAACACGGAAGATCATATTATTTCAAAACAACTAGCCGTCCAAAGTCCAGCTAACGCGATTCGACGAGGATCATGAGGATCGTGGTTCCATGGGGTGTGCAGAAATATCAGACCCTGCTAATAGAGGGTATTAGTGATTGAGGAAAGAACGAGTTTGTTCGTTGTTTTTTATAGGAAATTTGCGCTTGTTGACCTGGAGAATCAGCGGTTTTTCACTGTAATGAAATATGCAATCTATTACAAAACTTGTGAAACTGATTTGCACTGTTTGTTTACAATTGCGTGATAGTCAGTGAATATCCATGAACGTTCAAGAAGACGCGTGAGAATGTTCAGGTTTTAGAAACTATGCGCTTATGAAAGATTTACTTTCCTGTCTGATAATCTTTAACGGCATAGTTGGTGTTTGAAAAAAAACAGCTTCGCAGCGAAAAGCTTTTCTCCTTATAATGGTAGTTCGTTAACTCATAGATGATCTACTACAGGCTGGTCGTATGCGCAAAAGTGGCTCCAGATGACCTGCTTTCAATCGGAGTTAAGTAAACCAGACCTGAGTGATCGGTCTTTAGCAAACCTTAGTGAATACATATGAGTACGATTGATGAGCATACTTGTCTGCCGAATGATGCCAAATGATTGATCGTTTGTCTCACAATGTGTGCTTCAGTGACGGCGCTTGACACGCGAATACGTCAAAGGAAACCTCGTAGCTGCGGAACATAATTTGAGCGCATATCCCAGGCTTAAACTACAGTTCTGGTTCCAAAATTGTGAAGCTTGTTTAGGAAGATGCAGTCCAACTTGACTGTAGATAGCTTTAAGCACTATGGCTAGCCTCCAAATGTGTTCAGTCACTCTGGAATGTTTTTCATTAACGTATAACTTATATAAAATCTCGGAGTTCCAAGCAGTAGTGGTTAGTATTGCTGCCCAAGGAACAAAGACGCTGCACTGGTGCGTGTTCCGGTGCCGATCAGAGTGTTCAGCTCTGCTACTGGTTTGCTGTTAATGTAGCCTAGAGTTAAGCACGCATTAGGGGAAATCATGAGTTGCAGCGTGATGCAAAAAACACAAAACCGCTAGCAATAGTTTGTCTAATCGTCACTGAACCGACATTCTTAATCACCGATACCTTTGTTCGGTTGAGGATGAGGGACGACCTGGACACACACAAAGGTATGATTAATGTATGATGCTGACAGGTCATTGTTACTATTAAAATGCTGTTTGAATAACCAAATTTAACTAGTTTTGGAGTCCCGAAAGTCATCTTCTCTCAACACGGAAGTCCACAAACGACTACTGGTCCCTGGAAGGTGAGGTACTATATATATGTGAGAGTTTGCTATTTGTGCCATTCTCCCTGTGGTTTATTAAGAGTCGCGCGCTTTTCTTGCACACCAGTTATTTGACGCAATTACACTTTCGTTGGCGTTAAGTTTATGGTGCTGAATAGAAATTGTCAATAGAAATTTACAGCCACAGAAACAGCTGCCCAGTATTAAAAATCACCGTGTTCCGGGATTAGCTTGGTTGATTGATGTGAGTAAAATTTACGGAAGGTACCTGCAGCTAGGACTATTAGGCTACCAAAACACAAGAAACCTACCAGAAGGCAACAAAGAGGCAGTTACGTACATAAAAATAAATTGCCCAGCTGTAATACCCTTCTGGTTCTAGCCGCCATGCCACTCAAACGAAAGAGGAGGGCTGGGATACTGCCAGGTTGCTCAAGCCTAGACATGGGTAGGCTGGATGCAGGGGTAGAGTTCGATCCATGGACATTTCGGCCAGTACAACAGCACTCTAACCACTTGAAACATCTCATCCCATGCGCATATATATATATATATATATGCGTAATATCCTCTCGTACCTACTAACTTGAAAACAGACAAATTTACTCTTGAGAGAGCATGACGTGTGGGAGAGAAATTTGCACGTTTCGACTGAATTGTATACACTTTCGTTAAAACATGAGTGTCCAAAATGACTTGCCAGCCCCAGTGTTTTGCAATAAAGTTTATCTATTTTAGCTACATTATTACACAGCGTGTTTGCGGGGTTTACCGGAATACACATTGTGGTGCAATTTCGCAAATGTTGATGGGACTTTGAAACCTCAAGTTCGCCAGACCAAGCGTAGAAATTGCGTCAATTTCCTGCATAAACTATTAAATAACTCATGATACCTGCAGGAGCTGGATTCAGGCAAAGCAGCATTTATCAACAAAAGGGCTGTTTCAACTGTTTCGAACAAACTAGTGCCACTTACGAACATTGTTTACCAGTACTTTTGTCTGCGAAAAGCTCGCTAGTGTCCGTTGTGCTGTAGTACATAGTGAAATCACAACTCACAGTGAAACAATGTAGCTACTGCCGAAATTGATCTGTAAGGTGATAAAACACTAAATGTTCTTATGTCACGCTCAAGGTTCACACATTTTTATCATCATTCAGTGGTCAAAACCTGTTCGCAATTTACGTAGACAAAAGAGTCGAAGGCCACGCATCTGTGATAAGTACCTGCCAGGTGATGTAATAAGGGGAAAAAGAACGTGTGTAAGTTCATCCTTGCTAATTCAAGATTTAACGAGCAGAAACGCTTGGTCGGACACGATCAACTACACTTGAAAAAGTGAGTGGTATACCAAGACTGATGTGTACAGCTTAAAATAAAACCTGTTGGCGAAATTCCGCTTTAGAGAATACTCTATTTACAAAAATCAAAGCCTTACTGAGCTCTTTCATTTTAAACGTCTAACTTTCCATGCTGAGGTAGAAATGATGGAGAAAATTTCGCTAGGAGGACAGAGGACAGCGCTGGGAGAGCGCGCTTCCTGAAAGTGATCGAAATTATCGAACATAAGAAAAACGAAAAAACCAAGAATTTGCCAAGCTATCTTTCCTGAAATTTGTGAATGTGCTCAACTGGTTTTACATATTCTCTAGCACGTTCGGGAAGAATTTTCATTCATTTGCCTAGTAACGTTTGCCACGTAAGGTGTGAACGACCAGCTGTATCACTCTTTGTAGAGTTTCGTCTTGTAAGTGAAGGCAATCTATGCTGAAAAGTCGAGAAGCACTATGTAGTTGTTTCATCAGCAGTGCGCATCTCATGAAACTCCGGAGATGCTCGAATCTGCTACCTCCTGGCTAGTAGATGGCACACTTAACCATTCGGCCACGGACGACTGATCAGCAGTGTGATTGACTATCCTTGGATAGGATATAGAGCTGCCGAATGAAAATGGTGCAATTATGATAGCATAGCTCATTCAACCACAAATACAAATAGCTTTTTATTCAACAATTAAATTTGCCCTCTTGGTTCTTCACAGTTGATAATGCGCAAATAACAACACGGACAATCTCCTGCGACTAAAGTTATGGGAACTCCGAACCCATGTAATTTAGTATATTAACTATACTTTTCCTTACTTGGACAACAGAGTGACTGCGTCTTAGAAGAAAACTTAATGTGCTCCCCTTGTTTTATACGTATCACATGAGCATCCAGATACTGCGCGCAGCAACGTGGCTGAGGCTACATTTTGTTTTTGTCAAAGTTATTCTAAGTTGCTTGAATTATAGCAAAATTGAGAATTAAAAGCGATATTGAAATAGAGGGTTGTTTTGGTGGGTTAATCATGTTCCTGGTTTAATGTTTCTGCTTTTTCACGAAAAAATGTCACTGCCTGTTATCTGTTCAAATTTCAGAGTACCTTGTACACCTTGGAGGGATGCTTCATTTCTACTAGAACATGACAAGGTTAACATGCTGAGTGGCCAGATTCATAATAGCTAGTGGAAATATGTTGCACAATGTTGGTTGGTTTTAGGTGGACTGGAAGAGAGCGAGTTTAAGTCGTTAATAAATTGGCGATTTTCATCGTAGAAATAAAGCACGTAATAAAACCTACGTTGTTTCGGAAAACAGTTCGAATTATAATGAAGATCTCCATATTATCGATAGATAGCTCGAGCTTGTACAGTGGCATACGCTAAATTGATACCTCGTACACATATGATGCCTGACGAGCCTCGAGAAAGCAAAAGAGGTTGTAGGCTGTGGAGAAGCTTTCATCATGCATTTGATTGGTGTATTACGTCTATAGATGGAATTCTCAGGTACTTCAAGCACAAATCCTTAATGATTGCCCTGTGCAGAAATTTCAACAAGAAAATCTAAAGACGGAGTGTTACACACTAGACATTTTACTGCGGTAAATGTAGTGATATACGGAAGCAAATATTGTGTACTGAATTCCGAACAGCTTTTTTACCTCACGCACAATAATGACAAAATGCACTCGGTCATGAAGAAAGAAACCGGCCTGCAATCCGCCCGAGCATTGGAATGTCAGATTACATTTTTACAGGAGGCACATATTATGTGTCATATCGTGTCATATCAAATAACGCTGATTTTTTTATCCGCCACTATACCTTATGTGTTACAGGTTAGCACAAAACTGTTTCGTAATGAATTGGGCTTCATTCTAAGCAGACACAATCGTTGACGTCACGGTGAATGATGCGCATCTGTAGGAAGTCTTAGCGCTAAGAAAGATTTGTACCACCTGTCTAGGCGCCTATAAGGTTATGGCAAAATATAACGATTTCCACGAGTGTCTCCACAAATTACCCAATTGCAAAATTTAGTTCTACAATAGCCTTTTAAAATGATGATAAGATGTTTATCTCTAATTTTGGATTAAAATTATGCCATGTTTACCATAAATGAGCGAAAGTCAACCCAGGATTTCGAGAAGCTTTGTCTTAGGTGAATCACAACAGGTTGATAATTACATGGTGCCTTTTTATAAAAATTCCCTTATCAGAAATGTGCCCGCTAATAGAGGTGGATGTACAACAGTCAGAGTGTCCAAATCGCTATCGCACAATGTTCTCCTATCGTTTGTAAACAAAAACTCAACTTCCGGGAATCACTAGTGCTAACTGATTCTATTGTTTTAAAAAAGGGTGAATAAAATGACACCAAGTTATTCATCCAATAGAAAGACAAACTGCTTAGAATTATAATATTCCAGTTTGGTATGTTTGTTGGTGAGAAGTAGCAATATTAATGTGAACGAAGAACCTGAGAAACGGGTTTGGCTTACCCGCTTGCCTAGCGTGATTTTCGGTGCTGTTGCGTCATCAAAACGTTTTCTGCTGGAAAGTTAGCCATTGAGTTTTTAAGAGAATCCTACTGATTGGCTCTGGAAAAAATTCGTGTGTTCAAATGTTTACATAATTTTATTACTTTAAATGTTATCAATACGCAGCTGAAGATACGCTGACGAGGGCACCTATTGAAGTTTTTTTCGTCTGAAGAGGGAAATGCACATACGTTCACGAGTATGAAAAACATTGAGCATGTAACAACTACGTGGCACATAGAAACGTAATTGTGGAAGTCGGCTCACCAAAATAACGTCAGATTTGCAGCCCATAAGCCACACAACATGTCAGCCTGCCTGTGTCAAAATGCAGTGGTTGTTGTAAACAACCTGCGGTGATTACATCATACGATAATGCCACTCTGTTTTTGGGGTATATACGGTCTCTAGTAGCTGCTCAAGCAAGTGCCGATTTCCGTAGAAAATTGGATGCACCACGCAAGCACGTGCTTCACAATTACCTCATTTACTATACGAAAAACGTATTAATCAGCTTCACACGTTCATGTCGACACCACCGCGTATATTCCGCATACAGTGCGCAGAACCAGCAAAATGTGACGACAAAATCCTTCACTATGTAGTGCCTCCTTTTGCTGCACATTATCACGGTAAATCAATACAATCATAATCTTCAACAAGAAGCTCAAAAGCACCACGTTTTGGGTGGGTCCTGATGGCCCGGGCTGGTAACTGACCTTGTGTGTTCTGACGTTTTGCATCATTTTTTCTATTGGATTTTTATTTTGAAATGAAATTAACATAGCTATTAACACCTAGTGGTGTTACCACCTTATTGTTTATTGCTTTTGATATTTCATAGGAGTGATCCGACACAAAATATCTCCTTGCTATTTTCTGTAGTGTGTGTGGTAAGTTTTTTTCAAATAATTGACCTCGTTTGGAAAATCCGTAGTACCTGTGTACCCAGTTGGAAAATTGCTCTGAAACTAACATAATGTCATGAAGCTGATCCTTAGAATTCCCCCAGTTATAGATTTTAGGTTTATTACTCTCGTCCCACGGGAAGCTCAGTAGTCAATTGAAAGACTGTGAAACATATTCATTCAATCACATTCATAGGGCACAACATTCCTAATTAGCATCTCGTCGGAGAAACGCACACTTTTCGTCCAGTTATCCAACTAAATTGCTGTTTTCGCCCGTTGATATCATGTCTTTGTACCTTTGAGATTCCAATTTTACTCACGCGTTATTTCCTGATGTGTATGTTGATAATGTTTGCACGGTCGATCTTTGAACGAAGGTAATCCGGAGGATGGAGCATTGCAGTACTTAGCCTTCCAGCAAGTTCCCCTTGATAGGGTGCGTGCGGCATCCACTTGCTGTTATATGGACAATTTTGAAATAAAGCTCTTTGCATCCTCATTCATTATTTTTGCCTTGCAAATTCTTCTTATACTAGGTGATATTGGAATCCATTTAAGGAAAGCCTCCTGAGTTGTATTGTTGTCAGTGATGAACGTCACCAGTAGAGTAGATTTTTGTGGAAGGGAACAATCAGTCTGTCCTATAGAGAAGAAAACTTACCAGATGGTTGCGTACAAAAGTTTGTTTTGCATCTCTATAGCTTGCGAGACAATTTTAATCCAGTGACTAGTCCGACCGTAGCTGGATGCGTAGTTGACAATGGACTTTGGCTGAAGATTTGATACAAAGGCCGTCTAATTTTTAAATTCTCATGATGTTTCAGGTACCTCGACGTATTCTTTTGTTGTAACTTTTATAAGGTTGCTAAATACGCCTCAAAATAAGTTGAAATGTCGTTTTCTTGTTTGACCAACGGCTAGGAAAAGTTGTGCTCAGTTAGTAAAGACATCCGCGGTGTTTGTTTTACTCTGAAAATTTGATGCGCCCGTTAATAACCGAAACTATCTCGAGCTGAAAAAGGCTTTTGAGTAAAATCAAGGAGTATCTCTGTATGCCTGGCTAATGGATTTGTTTCCTCGAATGTCGTAACAAACTACATGCGGAGCGCTCATTGAGCACCATGAACAGTTGAGAAAGTAAAAAAAAGAGGAAGTTCGAAGAATTTATCTTACTGTTTTGAATGTCTGGCAAAATTAAAATTAAGACGATTTAATTAGATGTCATCAATAATGAGACGGCCGTCCAGGATTCTCTCTTCATTTCGAAAGCGAAATAATGTGCAAAATGAATCAGATATCTCCGGCATCTTCAGGACAATCACTATTCCATGAAAGCAATACTCATTTGACCAAAAGGATTTGTTTCACCATGAGAATACTATTCGTTAGATGCCAGTAAAATACTCATATTGTCAGAAATAAAACATCCTTGGCTTTGTTGTCCTCATTTTTCCAAGTCGTAAGATTTTTACTGAATTCATATAATTGTTTTCGCATTTTGAAGCACACCTTATCGCAAAATCTTGAATTTATTTCCAATATATTTTGCCCTCAAATACAGGTGCTCCCTTTGATGAAGCTCTAAAAGGTAGACTCCATGAGTGATGGTTTACTACTTCAGGTAATGCATTCATATGCGCCATATATATATATATATCTATTTCAAAAGCGAAGCGTATCTTGATTAGGATGTCTACACACATTTGATGCTAGCAAGTGAAGTATATCGAATTCAGGTACAACGACCTATTCCAAAAAAATTGGATATCAAAGCAAGCACAAGCTGTTGTTGGCTGGGTTTGTGAGTCCAATCTTCTAATTGTTATCAAAGTCATCAATGAGTAAGCATCCAAAATGTAGTCTATTTATCTGAAATTCATTTAGACAACAAGTGGAAAACCAGGTCTCGTTGACTGTTATTTTCGTGTTGGAGTAATAGATCGATAGAGGGGCTTTAACTGAAATGTTCACTTTACTCATTATCGACTCTTAAATATCATGAATATTTTTGATGAAATGAAAAATAAAACGGATTAGTCCTTTTATAATAGAAATCCTAGTTGGGTTGCTGGTCATTTTTACGTCTATTTATAATCTTGTTATCGTCAACCTTGGAGGAAGATTTTATGCGCTGTTGAATAATGTGAGCTTATACTTATATAATTTAATCTTACAGACGACAGTATCCTAAACACGGGTATTCATTTTGTGGCTTCAGTGGGGTTTGGAATATTGGACTGACCGCCAAATGGGGAGCACTATAGTCTGACTTTAATAACCCTATCCTTGTCAACATGTCTACAGAAACTATCCCCTTTATTGATATGTTACCCTGAAGTTCCTTCGTGCGTTACGGGTGCTTCCAGATTAACTTTTGACATCGGGCTGCAGCGCTTGAATCGTAATCTCTAGGATACAATTTTGAAATGATGACTTTTGGAGAACTTTGTAGGTATTGATATTTTAGTGCAATGTTGAGAAAAAATGTAACATGAATTATTTTGTGTGTGCTGTCTCTTGAATTCAGTTAATTACTGACAACACGATCATTAGTAACCCGTACTGATTTCGGATTAAAATCAGAGTATTGCGAATTTCGCTGCTTCACTGGGCTAAACATCATTTCATTTCAGTCAGTAAATCAGAAATCTGTGGCTGATATAATTCTTCGGATAGAAATATGAATAAAACGTCTCACGTGTATGGATTTACTTGTTCAGTTTGAGGTCAGATATTGTATGAAGGCACTTACTCTGCCCCAAACACCATAAAACTAGTCAAATTTGATTGGCAACTAAAGTGTCTTTAAGCCAAGACAGGAGAATGAGTGAATGACTGTCACCCATTAAGTGGGGTGAATAAATTCTGTCAGTTATCTATGGCGGGGTAACAGCTTCCACGTGGACGCGTTGGCTGTGTTTCAAGATCCCCTAATACTCATATCACCCAGAATCACAAACAACAAACTTATCTCACCGTTTCCATCATAAAAGGCGGTGGTTTTAAACAAGAACGAGGTGAACAGTTACGAATGTCATGCTCAATGGTCAAGTCGTGATCCTACTCCTTTGCGAAAATGAGGTATGGGTTGGATCTTATCAAATCTTGCAGTGATATTTCGCATTTAGCAATTGATAAGCATAGGACGAAACACTAAGATGTGCACGAAGTCGGCATTTACGAATAAATTACTGAAGTCATTTTGATACGGAATTCGAACCGTTCGTGTCATCGTCGTACCCGCCACAAATAAACCGGAACTCAATGTATTTTTTACATAAACTGTATATAAAGGTTGCCAAGATAGTATTGTCGGAACAAGTTCACAAATTTGTGAACCGCAAGTTCAAAATGACACGTAGTTGATATTTTGAAGGCAACTGAGATAGTGAGGGGGGAAATTGCAGTTAAATTTAGGAAAGCGCGGAAAAGACTACAATGTCCATTTTGTGGCCCAAATAACTTGCAAAATGCCTGCAATGAAACCTGTCATTGATTATGTGACCAAGATGATTTCTATTTTAAACATGTTAACATAAACATGTCAAAAATATATCAAACAATAATCCAACGATTTAAGCCCCCAAATAAGCTTCAGTAGACCAGTGAAATGCTCATATAAAAATGGTGATGGAGGATATCCAGAAACCGGTTCACCAGAATGTGATAGAATCCCTGCGTTTTACCGTAATATAGAATGCAATATTAAAATATACTTACATAGTGCAAATCAAAACGGGAGCAAATGTTTTCGTGCATGTCATAAATGGATAGGCTTGCCCAACAAGAATCCAGCCGAAGGCAATGGCTAAACGATATACAATGGATAGGTTTTCTTGACTTTCATTCCCTGAGTAAATGACGTTCAGCTAGGAGTTACGGATTTGTAGATTATGTTACTTTGGGTCACTCCACAAACTAAACGCGTACTAATAAGCAAAAATACCTTTGGTGATAAAAATTAAGAGCTCTTAGGAAACACATTAAAACTTGCATGGATAGCTGATTCTTAGGTATAGGCATTGCTTAATTTTGACGGGTTGTTGATGTTTGTCCAAGACTGAAAATAATTTAAGCTTCTCCAAAATTAAACTGCTTTATTAAGACTCAGAATGAAATAAAATATTTTTGATTGGGTTTTACGTACGCACTGCTCTTTCGAGAATGCATGTATTGCAAACTTCCACCTATGTATTTTGATAATGAAACAGCCGCTGCTGTACCCAGTGGTAAAAGACCAAATCTTCCCAAGAGATCTTTAATTTTTTCCTCCAAGATTTAGTACAATTGAAGTGACATTTTATTTTTGTGACTTGTAAGCTTTCCAACAAGTTCAAATTTGGTTTATTTCTAATAGAGTCACCTTCATTTTTAGTGCGTCCGCTGATTGCCAACATATTCCAGGTTATAATAAGTTTACTAATGAAAATACCTTGACGAATTTCTTTGTAGAAAAAGGTTGAACTGAATAAGCAGTGAACCTAGCAAACGCCCAGTGGTCTCAACTCTTCCTGTTTCAGTGGAGAGTAACCTGTAACTGAGCGCTGTCCTCTAAGAATCATTCATACTTCATTATATTAGAGTGCCCCGAGGCTTACCATGTTCGCGCAAAATGTAACGAATTAACGCAGTCAGTAGTTGTGTTTGTCATTTGATTTGTGTCGTTTCCTCTTCAGTTAAGGGAGACGAGTCAAATGAATTTTCTGTTAATGCCAAGCTACGTTCTTCAACCAACCTTTCGTTGCCAAATCCTCCAACTACTGTTTTCTGTTTGCCATGGATAAGCGCGTTTAGTGGGTCAGTTAATGTAAGTTATTTCCCTTGAAATGAAAAGTTGAGGAGGAACGGCGATGTTTTCTAATATACTACCAAAGGTAGTAGAAACAGTGCTTTTTTCTTGGTCAATGGGAAATCACACTGTCTTTGAAACTTATGGCGTGTTTTTTAGGCAGGTATTTTTCCAAAGTAGGAAGCAAAACAAAGCTGCTACAGCTTAGATGAGCCCAACCGTTCTCTTGAAAGAGTGATGTTTTACCATATGACTACCTTGATTGATTCAGCCGTACCTAAATCCACTTTTCTGAGAGCAATTATAATAAATTAGAATCTTCCTATCAAGCCAATCATCACAATATGGAAATCCCGTATACCTGTTGTATAGTGAGACGGGTGGGAGTCCGCTGAAAGCTACATGTCACCAACTCCTTATCAAACTAAATCGCTTCCAACAGTATTGTTAAGTAATTTACAATTATTGTCAAAAACAGTATTGTTAAGTAATTTACAATTTATTGTCAAAAATACTGGTGGGGGGGGGGGCTAGTTCTTACTTTTTGAGCCAGAACATAGTAATGGATTGGGTAAACGTGATTTTTAAGTAAACAGAAAAGGAAACCAATTGCAAGGCCAACAAATAACTGGACTCAATGAAACTGTACTAATCTATTCCACAATCGAAGCAATATTTTATCTATGCTCTCCTAGAGCAGCTGAATTCAGACTCATCTCAGAGGCCAATTGTGCACCCGTTTTATTAGCCTGGTTTATTCCGTGGATAAATGGTTATTGTACTTCTTGGGCACAAGCGGGGTGGAGAGTTACTTTTCGCCTGGAGCGCCTTCTTGTGCTGATCATCCAGGGAGGCAATTAAAGGTAGCTAAAAGTTGCACTTTTGTTCACGAGACCATTATTATGTACGTGTATGGAATCAATGGATACAAGCGTGATTGGGCCCACTAGCGTTGGTAAAACAGGTAGCGATATATGTATTCCGAAGTTCAATAAAACATTACTGCTACACGGGGTTCTTTTTTCTCCTCTCCAGTATTTCTATTGTCCGCAAAATTTAGTACATCCAACTTGATTTTCAATTTAAGCACCGGATGGATACGCAAAGTATGAGCTCGCGCCTCAGCTGCATTCATAGCCACAATACTTTTTCTAACTTATTTTGCAAAATCCACAGATAAGCCTTTACCGACTTGAACATTCGGAAACCTGGGTGTCATCAATGCCCGCAATGTGTACAAAGAGCCTATCGTGCAGTACGGTGATGATTAAATTGACATTTTGTTCCGTTAGTTAGTTGCCTGAAATAACGAACATAAACCTTATCACGTATTTACAAAAAGAATCAGGTTTTTTAAACATGTTTGCGCCTCACAGGGTTTTTCGGGGCGATTCCCACTTTTCGGTCTACAAAGTGAACAACTCAAGCTTGTTTAATTAAGCAAACGCGCGCTTGAGCAGCACTGACTCGATTGCTGGAATAGCTAATGGAGGTTTTGAGCATTTCATTAGGCGTCTGCCCCAAGGTGCATTTCGGGCAGTACCAAACAATGCTATATTTCTAAGTGTATGCTCAAGCAGACTGCCATAGCCACTTGGCCGAGAATGTGGGAATGCATTATGTTCATCAACGTACTCCAAACTACGACGAATTTTTTTAGATTGATCTGCTTAACGCATTGTGTATTTAGGCTTAATGATAGTGTATTGATCCCCCATGGGACGTTTGTCTGACCCATATTTTCAGTCTCTCCCCTACCGTATTACGTTCGGTAGCGGGAAGGTGTTTTGTTTATCCAGTCATTCAATGGTCACTTCTGTGTATGTCTTGTTGGTTTAGGGATGCCGTTGTTGACAAGCGGCGTTTGACAAACTTTGTTTGGCTCCAGACGAATGTGATGCTGCTCGACCATTTCACATACATATATAAGATGTCTTCGAGAATCACTCTCGAATATGTCGCCCAAAAAGCTCTCTGCCGTTGACCCCAAACTCGTTGGTGGTGCTGTATACCACGATGGCCGTACCAGAAATCAATCAGGTTATTCCGCTTTACTTTTCACCAAAATGTGCATGTTTCATTTGCCAAATTCGATAATTTTCGAGGGTTTCAAACTCTTTATCCGTACTCGTCATCAGTTTAGAATATGCAGCTGGCATGTGAACAAGTTGCTCATATTAACCAGATCACGTGGGTTGTTACATGAATATTCCTTATCACTCAACGCACTAGATGACTAACACAGAATTTCTTGTTTGCGTTATCCACCTTTCTTTGGAGTTTAGTCAACCGCCTATTTTTAGGATATGTCTCCATTCCTCTTACTAGTAAGCACTGAACTTGCTTCAACCGGAAACAACCACAAATTGAGTTTGTTGGTCGTAAGAAGCTGGTGGTATTGAAAACGTCCGCTGTATGCTAGTAGCATTTAAACGCCAATTCAAGGCCAGGCAAAGGTGGTCCCGTGGCAACCTATACATAAGAAATTAAAGCTGTTGTGAAAGATGGCTACAATTGAAATGCAGAATTAACATCAATATTTGCCAAACAGGAGCTCGTGGTGGTTTTAAGTGACCTTCTCGAAGAACAGGCAGCTCATCGGACTTAGGGAAGTGACTTGTTGATTCGGACTGCACTATATTAACGCAATTTTATCATAGTAATTAGTGGAGGACATATCTATTGATGACTTGTGGAGATTCGTTACACATTGGTTCATTAAAAATCCGGGCAGGTTATTCTCCCCGGGTGGTCTGGCACAAAGAAAAAATATTTTATTCCGAAAGTTCCCATTTATAATAAGAAAAGGAATGGGTTGACGAACATGTTTTCGGTAAGGACCTTTCAAATCATACAACTGCAAAGGCTAAGATAGCAGTATTTAAGACATTTAAATGAGTATCGTGTAAATGGACAGGAAATCGAGTAAGACAGCATTGGCTACCTATCAGAGAAAAATCAGTTCAGGTCACCAATAGGGTGACTTGAGCTAGTCATTGCAGGGAGTGCTGTAGTTGTGTGTTCAGCAGACGGTGAATGTGCGAGGCAAGATGAGTTGGACCGTAGTAAGTACAACACACGAACAAAGCGTTTTTGCCAACAAAGGATCGGGTTGCGATGTCGCGATGTCGCATGGCAATAGCTTCATCCACTTCAACTGTGCTGTATTGATCTGGCTTGATTAGCCAGCGCTTTGTAAACAACGCGGAAGCTTTGGCTGGGTATCACTTTGTGTGCAGTGTCAGCTAAATGTTGTACTACAGAGCTGGTTATCCTCTCCCTATTTGCAGAAGCTAGCGGGGATGGATTGTGTTCCTTCACTCTTCGACCGAGTTGCCTAGTCGTGCATCCGATGTAATCCGCTGCACAGCTGCAAGAAAATGAGTATACTAACATATTTTGGGCGTGGTCAGGCACCCTCTCCTTGAGATTATAGTGTACATACTATTGCTGGTGTACCAGGTTCGGAGTGTTGCGGCCAGGAATACTTAGTTCAGACTGGTGGAAAGTCTCCTGTTCAGTAGGCCGGCCGGTATATCTCCCAAAAACGGGAGGCTAACGTAAACTGGTTTACTTCCACCTGTGTCTGTGATGGTGTTTGCATCCTCCTTGTTCAAATGCTTTGTAATAAACTTGTTGTGGAATCCACTGTCACTCTGGACGTTGGTGAGAGTTTGAAATTCTTTTTCAAGCGCATCATCGGAGCATATTTTCTACGCTCTGTTAGTTAGGCTGTACCAGGTGCCGTTTATGGTTTAGTGGCATGAAGCTGCTAAAGGTAATGCATTGCCCGAACCAAGTAAGTTTTCGGTACTCTGATCGTTGCAGTCTACTATCGTGACGTCATTCAAAGCCAAGAATTTGTCGGTTTCTCCTTCCGAAGTGAACTGAATGGCGGTATTAACCTTATTGAACTGTTATTGGAGCAATTCCAATTCGGTTTTATTGTTAACAACAGTGAATATACCGTCTACTTATTGGGTAATCACCTTTATGCACTGCGTTAAGACCACAATTCCATGACGTCATCATTTAGTGAAGTCCTGCGGTGATATTGGCCTTGGCGTAGTGACAAATGTTGCAGAGTGGAGTTACCCGAAAGAGATATCAAGCACGGCCATCAAATATACACTTAAGAACATCTTGTCACTAAATATGACACCTGTTTTAAGGCTCAGTAGCCTTACAAGTAGCAGCAGAAATGGTTACAGGCAAACAGAAACGGTTCTGCTTGGCTCTATTGTACGGCAGATGGCTGCTTCATAATTGCCCAACAAATCGCGCATGTAGCAGCATTATCGCAATCACACGAACTATATTTTAGCTAGCTTTTTATTAGTGAAAACAATTATCGAAGTTGTTGTTCCATCGATGGTCATATGATATCCACCACCAAATATAAATGCCGGGCCCCCTGTTGCAAGTGCGAAGATTTAGTTCGTGAATTACTCCACCGAACATTTTGTTCAGCCAAGGTTCTATTACGAGAAGCAGAGGTAAAACCAGTGGTACCACGTCGACACAATCAGCAGCATCTCGTTCAACGTCAAATGAGGGGTATTTAAAAAAACTAATTTTACAAGCAATTAATTGGTTGGGCCGGATGCCCCACTTTGTAACCGGAATAACCTGCCACTGCAAAGTCAGAAAGTAATGCCGTATCATATACCTTTGTCTGCAGCAATCTTTACAATCAGACTTGTATAACTGAATCCAGTTCTCTTATGGTATTCAGGTAAGCTGACGGCATACTTTGATCTCGGTAGTTTTTTAGACACAATAGTAGACTGTTCATTCTTTCCCACTTTTCTTGTTTCTCACGTGTTTATCTCCGGCTCACATTCTTGTACGTCCGTTAGTCTCTGAATGTTGCACACTTCATCCCCATTGAGAAATTTCACTGTACCTTAATCCATGTTTATATGGTCTTCAGAATACTTGCTAAATTTTCCAGTCCGCAATGTTTATATGTTATCTCGTGAGAAACCAAAACGCTTCGAGAGTTTTACAGATTGGTGGACAATTTTCCACGTAGCTCGCTTTGGTAAAGCGCTTAGTAACTTATCTTGTATCGGCGGCTTCCAACACCGTCCGCCGAACACGTATGTGGATAACATTTTGGGTGGCGGACCACTTGTAATATTATTTGGTATAAGAGTGCCGTCTGATTGGTGGTGACCACGTATTATGCCCGTGTTTATGAGTGCACATTGTGATTTAGCATAACCCTGTACTGATCTACATCCAGGCGAAAAGTTGCAGTCCGAATATTTGAACAGAACTGATCAAGGAGTTACCACAACCCTTTTTCTTAATGCCTTTCAAATAACGTAAGCGCGATGTGCTTAGCCAAACCAGAAAACCCGATGAACGTGTGAATCTATTGATTTGACCTATTGAGCTGATCTATTGAACATTGCGTATTGGACATTTGATGCGGACAGACGTGTCATATAAAGCCGAGAACGGACTGTTTGTGAGGCTCACGTGAAAGGTTCTAGGCGGGCCAGAATGTTATATTAAAATCCCCTGTCAAGGGCGGGTGAACAAAAACTAGTTAAATCTGTTTCAACGAAAAGGATTATTATATTGGCGGTTGTGTAGTCCAATTACGTTTAGAGCTTGTTCTCCTGAGAGATGACATCGATGTCCGCTCACTCCAGATGGATATGTCAGGCTTGCCCAGACGTAGGATGGAACAGATCTTGGCTAGTGTGTAACATGTTCTTAGCAGAAATCATGTGTTCAGTGAGCTGATGCACTACATATCTCGTGCTGACAGTGTGGCAGAACGCAATCTGCCACCTACAAATACAAAACATGGTATATTTTTAGGCGCCAAATCAAAACAAACAACCACGTTTTGCTGATAACCATGGGAAAGCCGTCGATGTTCTAATAGAGCCAGGGAGATAATGATCAGGCTGAATTTGGCTGATAAGTAAAGTCTTTTCTAAAAGTCTCCTGATGAGAATCACAGATTGACTGCTTTCATAGGTAAACCACATCAAATATTATGCTACAATTTTGGGATCATGCCGTCTCTAATATTTGGGGTGTGACAGTTGACAAATAAACCATACACATTACCAGGCGGCCCTGAGATAACACCCGAAAATGCTGATTTTAGCTCTAGTGTCTTGCACATGCTTTTCTAACTCGTAAACCAATGCGACTATCATTGTAAGTTGGCGTATAGACCAAATGTTTATTGCAAGGTCAAAAGTGAAATATTGAAAGATTACTTTGATTTTTGTACGCCCGTTCCATAGTAGATTCAAAATCTGCGACCCGGCAAAGACTCTGGATAAAGTTAGGCCAACTACATATATGTTTCGCGCAGCGCCATATCAAGGAAAATGCGAACTCAGAGCTTGGGAACTTTAACTTAGAACCAACAGTGCTTTCAAAGCCTACAGACTCTGTGACGGAAATAATTGCATCTTCGTGTTTTCCGGCCAATCGAGTTTCCAAAGTTATCAAATGGAACTTACCACGGCAGTCGATTTTCCTCCGAAAACACTTCCAATTTTTCAACGGCTGCCATCATATTTAGTCTGCATTTACTGCCCAAGAGGAGTTGTGCAGTTTTGATTCCATCGGAGCACGAGGGCTTTTACAATACCTCTGAATGGGTCGATAGAATATCGCTACCAGCCGGCTGGATGAGGGGGACACACGATGGCGCGCAGTGAGCAATACATGGCCTAACTAACCTTTAATGCCGGACGCAATATGCAGTGGGCGTGCACGCTAAAGTACCGAAAACTCGATTTGTATTTTTTTTGTTCCGAATTTACCCACTGTGTTCACGTGCTACTCTTCCGGGACAACAGTAGTCGACGTACTGGTGGCTTCTCTGTTCCGTTGCCCGAAGAGGCAGCACCTCAAATTCATACAACAAACCAGCTCATACTGCTGCCCGATAATCATTATCCGTGAGATCCGGAAATATGCGTGTACCTTGAAACAGAGCGCTTTTTCAACTTCATGAGAAAAACATAAAAATTGCTGATCCCAATTTTGTTTTATTATAAGAAGCCAGCTGTGTTAGATGTTTTCAAATGATGCTCAGATTTGTTGGCATCTAGAGCACCACAATAACCGACAGCATGACGTCAAAGGAAAACACCCATGTTTTGACGGCGTACAACCATTTTCAAGTTGAAAGTTTTGGAGAACCGGATAAAGGTTGACGGGGATGGCCGTATTGATCGCTTACTACAATCATTCCCATATGCCAACATATCCAAACACTCATTGAGGCAATCTGAATACTGAGCGACAACAAGATCACTATTGACACCGCGAGGCAGCAATATCTTGCAGTATCTCCAGCCAGGCGCAGTTAGGATCATGTTTTTCATATGGAAATGAACCAACAGCACCCATACATTTGGCGATTCATTTCATATCCCTCTCCCAGGTAAAGAGAGCCACTAAGAGCCACTATTCTGCTCAAGACAGACCCACTGCTGCAACCAAGAAGTCGTACGGACGCATAGGGTAATGGTTGAACCTGTTCAAATGGGTCCGCGTTGGTTGAACGGCCCAGAAAGGGGAATTGTCAGGGAGGATAGTTTCCTGAATTTAACGCCCGGATGCCCGATATTCACTGAGACCGTCATCTCTACTAGATCTTGGCCAGAGAGTCAACGTCCCCCAGCATGCAGCATGTTTCAGTCTCTTATAAAACCCAGACAGTACGAGCCAGCTTTGATCAAGGTCAGACAACGCACCCGCAGTGCGCAGCGACTTACAGCCTCGTACCAAAGCGAGACCGTACGCCAACTCATTGGACCAGGTTCAGGCAGTGTCCTTCCAATAAATAGATTGAGACACTTGTATTTTGGCCTTTGCGTGCAAGCATGCACTCGTGCTCGCTTGGTCGGAATATAGCTGTGTCCCCTTCTGTGAATCATTTTTCGGCACTAGGCCCTGGAGCGGTTCAGCAGCCAGACACAGCAGATTGGCAAACCGGCAGATATAAAAAATCCGTATTCAGTCACGAAACCTCTGGACAGACCCGATAACGGACATTCACACCGACGGAGTCTGAACGGATGCCATATTCTTCGACTTCTCAAAAAAATTTGATAGGGTCCTCCACAAACTCGAGTCTTACGGGATTCACGGGAAAATCACTCGTTGGATCAAGGCGTTCCTATTAGACAGATCCTTCCGAGTGAGAATAGACTCGACCTACTCTTCTCCAGCGCCGGTATTCATTGGAGTTCCTCAAGGTTCCGTCCTGGGACCAGTGCTGTTTCTGATCTACGTCAACGGACTTCCAGATGTTCTTGCAAGTCCATGTCTACTTTATGCGGACGACCTGAAATCCTGGAGTTCCAATGCCAGCACCCTCCAAATGGATGTAGACGCTGCCAAGCAGTGGTCGTAGGACTGGCACCTTCCTCTGAATGAGTCAAAGTGCGTCCATATGTCGTTTGGAGGAGACTCAGCGAGTGCCTTTGTTAAGCATGGTGAGGAAGGACCAGAAAACATCATGAGGATAGATGCCAAAAAGGATTTGGGCATCTCGGTCCCCTCAAAATTGTCCTTCTCACTGCACCATGAGAAATTGTCCCAGAAGGCATTCGCCATTTTGCGGATGATGCGAAGCACCTTCTCCCGTATTACTAGCATGGACTTCCAAATATTCTAGTGGGCTTACGTCAGACCGCTCCTGGAGTACGCCAACTAAGTTGTCTACTCAGGACGGACGAAAGACTTTACCCTCATTGAGCGTGCCCAGCGAGCCGTTACGAGAATGGTTGCCGGCCTCAAATCCGTGGACTACGAAACGCGTCTCGCGATGCTTGATCTCTTTCCCATGGAGTACCGTCGCACCCGAGGGGACCTAATTCTTACTTATGTGCTGTTTGAACAAAGCTTGGCAAACAGGTTTTTCACCGTCGACCCAGCAAGCACACGACGGGGACATAGTGAGAAAATTTCCTAGCTCAGAGCGCACACATTCATCAGACAAAATTTATTTCTCATTTCGGGTAGTAGCTGCGTGGAATGACCTTCCTCCGAAGGTTGTCCATGCTCCTTGAAGAACCGAGTTTAAAGCACTATTAGACACTTATTTATGTGAATCCTCGCGCTGGCGAGCATACTGCCCCGCGCTGAGAACATAAAGATCAGTGCTACACCCTTTTGTCCACTTGTGCTTTTCAGGTGAACAACAGCCACTGACCAACAAGAACAAAAGTGATCCGGAAATATTGGGCGGAAGCCTCGATCCTGTGTATCAATCCGTGTATCCGTGAAGACCGCCGCATGGATCCACATGGTATTAGCAGCATACGCAGCTCCGTGGAGCCCAAATCGATACTCGGGGGTGACTAAAGTTCCAAAAATGAACCCGGCTGAAAGACTTCCGGAAACCTGTCATATGTCTCCATCTGCACATGAGACGAACGGTAAATTAGTCGATTTGTTTTTTTAAATTTTGCTGGGATATAACCATTGTAAAATAAGGTACGTCCTGTCAGGAGTGCACAATTAACATATCGGCTCATTAAAATGTCAGCCTCTCGTCAACTGGAGCACCGCCATGGAGATGCGCCGGCAGGTTAACTTTGTGTTCTACGGGTTTTTCATTTCTAGTTCAGGTATTTTGGTCAATATAAAGATATCGGAGTGTCATACCTCTTGTTTCGCGAATGATAGCTCCTTAGCATTGAAACTATCAGGCGATTATTCCTTGGCACAGTCAGCCTACACATATAACGGTATCTGATAACGCAACCTGTACATTGCGTTTTACGGGGACGGCTGATTCAGGCGTCAGAGAATATACATGCTTAAGCTTGAGTTCATTTTAATTTTCTGCAGCTCTTAGGTCTTCAAAACACAGCATGTGCACGCTCTGACAAACGTTCCGAGGTATTGCAAAGATCAATAAAGCTATCGGATATTCCGTAGATGGGACTTATACGCAGTTAACCCGAAACACCTGATTATTGGGATGCTACAACTCTTGAGATGAGGTCTAACAATGATGAGCAATTTCCCTTTTCACTTTTATGCAAAATGAAATGCCTAGCCTAGAGATAACCCTGAATTGTTGAAACAACTTAGAAAAATAGGATCCATCGCTTCATGTACAGATTTTGGCGTATTTCGTGGCCCAACGTGAATTGCTGCTGTTCTAATTTTGTTGTTCAGCACCCACAAAGACCAGTCCCGCAATAGCAGAATGTCACCATTTCTACTGTCTATTCTGCTTGTTGAAACGTCTTTCCTGTATGCGTAAAATTTTATGGATATTTTACTACATTTTCGTAATTTTTCAACTCATTTGACGCCGCCAAATTTCAAAAATCGTCTAATATTTAATAATAATTATTGTACAAATAAAATATACAAACAAAATAATGAATATATAAAATAAATCAAAAATAAATATTACTTGAAAAACAATGGCCTCGAGTTGTTTTTACTGCTGAAATTCAGATTATTTTCAAGGCAATATCATCCAATCCTTATCACCCTGTGTTCTTCTATAAATATACTAGTTTCGATGGTCTGTAATTGAAGTTATATACAGTGTCAGCATTGCATGTGTAGCAAATCGGCGTTTACCTGCAACATTCAGTTCGGACATTTTCCTGACAAAAGTTGGAAGCTACGGCGAGCAACGTGATGACATCCTACTGCGGTCCGCATCATTCGAGATGACGCAGTGAAAGAAACGACCATTAATCATTCAGTGTCCATTTACTGGGGGGGATTTACCCCGCCTTGGGCATTTTTTGTTTTCATAGATTAAATATTGACGAATGTAAGGCGATCCCATATTCAGCAAAAATTATTTGTGGGGAACATATGCAATCGCGCACGTGGTTTTTACATTGTCACGTTGTGAAACTCAAGAGTTTATAGCAGCCACTATAGATCCTTCGACTAACTTCGCCCAATGTTTTTAGTCACTCACTAGATGACAAGTCTGTGTTTTTCCGCCACCACACATGAAAATCCTGTCCCGCTTGCAATCTAGACCAAAAATAAATACACTATAGTTTTGTTATTCATTTTGTTTAAGTCACTGCCACCGCGCCACTTGCGATATTTTTTTTATTCATCCACATTTAGTCAAGTTGTGCTAGGTCAACTTGTGCAGCAGTCAATCGGGGATGTTTACTTTTATTACACTCAATAACTACATGCAACGTGGCACGACACACACACAAAAACGCACACGAGACAAGTGCGCAAGTTGGCTTCACAAGAACATGGGCAATTGCAGAAAACCTTTAGCAATTAGATTGCAAGGAAAATATGTCCCACGTCCGGGTCTTCAACCGGGTATGATAGTGTTTTGCCTAAACCGTAATTAGACCTTCAGAAAACCTCATTTTTCGCTTCTTTACTATACTACACCTGTTGCATCTAATAACTGTAAACTGCTGCCCACAAGAAGAAAACTGGTATTAGTGCATAAAACATCTTAGCATCTCTATGTCCATTCATAACCATTTATAGCCTGACAACATCATCGACGTAACGGATTCGACAGTGTAACTTAGCGCGATCGCAATCTCACGCACGGTTCATTTCCACACAGTAGAAAGCATACCTGCATTTGCGTGCTGCCGTAAATTATAACGCCACCACACCTCTTTAGGCTCATCCGCGAATTGAAATTTACAATAGGAAAGCAATTCTGTAGGCGGAGGTCACATGCGCGAAAGATGGAGGGCGCTGTAATTATGATACATTTTTAGTTTGAATCATTAGTGGTTTTCCGCCTACTAAGCCACTCTGTTACTCAATCGCCCTCAGCTTTCGCGTGACCGGTGAAGAGTAAAACCTGTTCCGACAAAAGCGGTTGACCTATACTGACTCCAGGCTAGACGGCGTTTGCTGAAAAAACCTTTTAACTTATGAAAAATATCGAATTTTGACCCATAATCTAGCCCTCAGAACAGCAATTTCCCAAGCTATTGCCAAAACGCTTAATTCGGAGACCGCCAGTTCTATCTCAGAACTTTCGAGTGTTGAAAGATTTGAGTACACGCAGGTTGGCCTTTCGTCTGTGTACCCTCCTTGATTATTTGAACGTGAATTGGGGTCACTTAAACTAAGAACCGTCGTAACATTACCCAGAGGGAACTGAATTTCATTCTATCCCAAACGTTCATCATAAAATTATGAGCTGCGTAACGCAAAAATATTTATATCGCTTCGGATATCTGGCGGAAAAAAGTCATTTTAATGAGCCGTAAACAGGTATACTTGCCGGAAATATTATATAACTAATTCTGCTAGTTTCCTGTTTTCTTGATCTTAAACATGCGACCCAAAGAGAGGTTGATTTGAGCACGAGTTGTGATATTCCAAAAGCTGTACCCGAATAAGTCGTGGTCGCGATTTTCCATCAAGATTATGTTGCAGGAAATTATAATCATATACTCAAATGTCTGGATGTATAGGTAAGGAATAAACAAGAATTCATCTGGGTGCCAAGGGAATATCCTGTGAAACTCAAATAAATTTACAGATGAGCTTATTTTTTGTAGTCCAGTTAGGTTTCCTTACGTGTTAGTGTATGGTCAAAAACAGGATCAGCATCAACTGTGAATCTGTTCCGCGTAAAACGCAATCGAAAAATTCGGGTAGTATGAAACTTTTGGGACAGGTACATCTATGATAAATTTAAATGATCAAGGACAAGGGACCATCGAATCTGATGGTGAATACTACGAATTTGCAGTGCACTTCACTACCATTGAGATTTAAAGACAGTCGGGAATCAAAAGAAATTGCAAATGCTGAAAGATGAGTAAGGGAAATGAACAGGTTCTTTCAAACAATTTGTGGGTAAAGTCGCATAATACTGACACACCACGCAGTTTGCACTCGTTGGAACTTCGGGCCTCGCTTCTGCAGCTAATTAATAATAGTTACAGACTACTCACAAGTACTCTGATGTTGCCACCCTGAATGGTCTTCGATTTTCTGCAACCGCCTTGTTCATTTTCATACTGCAAATTAATTTACGCCCAAACGAATCCCAGGGTTTGCCGTAGAATAAGTGAGAAGGCAAAAATATTTGCAACAACAACTATGACTGATCGAATGCGTACGGTAAATTAAATTGCAACAAAATGTCAAAGTTTGTTGTTCTTTCTCCTGAGCGGCGTGTTCGAGTAAAGACGGAGAAATGGTATTTTCAAGGTTTAATTGGATTTTAGGCCAATAAGCAACGAATAGATGTAATTACTAGTGCCAAGGATGGTTACTCAGTTCCAAAATGCTTAGTGACGCATAAACACTCAGCAAAGCAATACACCGTTCACTGATGTTCAACGAAAATATTCTTTGAAAATGCATAGCAGTCATTTGTGCAGTAATGACCTGCATAGGGCTCCTGGAATGGCGTTGGATGTTATTGCGGGAAGTATAATCTGGTTGGGTTACAAATTGTAGGAAAGTCTGTGAACCAACATTATTGCTAGTTCTTAGATCCACTCAGTACACAGCCATAAATGCGGTACTCCACTGACTTCAGCAAATTCACTGTCTTGACTCCAGAAAGACGCACCAAAAGTCAGTCCCGTTTAGTTCCTTTGCTCAACCAGCCGAATGCTATGAAGTGTAGCGTGGTTTGTTCGTGTCGGTTAAACTCATTTGCAACAAGGTAATGTGCCTTTTAGGCATGTGTCGTCCTTTGTTCCCCAGCACTGCCATTGCATCCTAGGTCTTAGGTCACGAAAGGAATGTCTTTTCTCATTATATTGCTCGATAGTTGGTATGTGAATAAAGTATTAAAATTAGATGAGTTATACATTAGATCGATGGGGTATTGTTCCGTCGAGACTTTGCCTATTCGCTTTTCTACGCAAGAGCGGTGTTCTCACCTAACTCAAATGCGCAAGCGTAAGGTATATAAGCCTAACCATTTGTACCACTATGTGCAACTTATGCCTTTACTATAGCACACGGTACATGATTCTGAGGGTGTTTTGAATATACTGGATAGCGCGTGGCCACCGTCGACCATGAGACTATAGAAGAACGCATATTTAACAGCCGTATCGTTATGAACGGTATGTACCTTGGACGAGTCATATTACTGCTTCCGTTATTATGCGCTTGACGCATATATGTGAAGAGTCATCTAGCGTTCAAACACTTCAATAATAACATCCTCACGGCTAAGAATGAATCCAGGTCATGTAAGAACACCTTATTCCGAGGGCTCTTTACTATTTGAGGGAGTGATTCTTATTGACTTCACTGATATAAGCAAACCTCAACGAAATTAACTAACAAGATTGTTAAGCCTCTTAAGACGCATGGAATGGACCAGAAGGTGGCACTGTGTAGGGTAAGTATATATTATCACGTCACGTAATCCAGCGCATTCTAACTTAAACATATAGAAGCAGCTACTGTAACGTAACAAAGTTTGGAAAACATATTTATCCAGTGTGACTAAAGGGTATTCAACTGAGTTGACAGGCGATCACTCAAAGTATAACACGTTTCAAGATGGCTCGCTAGTCTCAGCTCGTTTCAAGTAAACTGATATATGTTAGACATTCAATTATATATCGGTTGATTATGAACCTTTTAAACATATGATGGTAGTTTTTAACGTGGTTCTGAAATGTAAAGTTCGACAAACCTGAGTTTGAAATCGCGGTTTGCGTCAGCCTCAAACTTTGGACGCTCGTGTTGCTTGTGGTCACAATAGATGGGATCAAGGCGTTGTACGTAGTCAAAGTAAAATTTATCCATGACAAGACACTTCATACTTTTAAGACCAAATTACTGCTATAGACTTGCTATGACTTGCTATTCCGCCGATATATGTTGTACTGAAACAATTTGATACCCATTCTATTAGTGAAACTTTCCTGAAAAATATGAAACAACGGCATATGTGGCATTGTCAGTTTTCCGAAGTGTACCACATTCCAAATTGTTTTGTCTTCATTCACTGGTCAAAACCGGTTCAAATCACATGGAAAATAGAGCAGAGGCGACCTGAATACCTGTTGATAGTCTTATCTGGGAGGTCTGTCGGGCAACGTATGTGAAGGTTTCCCACAAACCACAGTTGATGGCTTCCTGATTGTTGTGCTTGCTTACACTTGAAATGGTCGTAGATGCATGCTATCAAACACGGGTTTAACGGTACTTTGTTGAGGTGAGCTAAAAGCTCAAATATAGTGGTGGTTCCCAGAGATATGAACGTACAAGTGGACACCCTTGGTGTATCTGAGTTCTATCAGGAGGTGAACATGGATTAAACTCGTCACCTACAAAAAATTTGAAAGATCGCCAGCTGCTTTTTATGCAGGGCGAACTTCCGAAATAGCCGAAGACGTTTGTAGAGATGATGTTCTCCAGCAGGATGCCGACCGCAACTCAAAACCACAATATCGTCATCAGTTACCGATGCCGCAGAGCAACAACCGACTGCCGGTAGTTGTGGATTTTGATAACGCTGTCATCCAGAGTCACCCGCCCACACGTTTTCAGGGTCGCGTAGGATGCGGTCGAACCGCTTGGTAACCCAGGGGCTGACAGATCTGGGTGGCAGACAAACTTACCAAAATCGTCCGCTGGAGTCCATCACAAATGCACCACTATCACGTGTGGACCTATACTGGGACTAGATTATCACCCCTTTGCAAAGTGTTGGGTATGCCGCCTATGGCACGGCACAATCACGCGCACTCCAACACTGAATATCATTCCGAAAATTAAAACTGTTTGAGCCCCACAAAAATTCGGTCGCCAGCGTAACTTGATGCGACGGATTGTCAGATCAGTTGCGTAAGTAGGCTCTCGGGAGAAGCGTAAAGTGTGGTACACACAGAAAACCAAGTCAATGCAACAGGTACAGCAAGGATCCCTAAAGTTCAATTCAAATGATTCGTGCGACAGTTGCGCTGCCACTGAAAGATAGGCGGTCTTCGCCACGCAGCCATTTATTGGTGGACACAAACTGAACAGTTACAGACCTTTGGACAGGGGAGCAAAACACTCATGCATTCTGTTTATAAAACTGAGTATCCACCGTCTCCTCGAAAGCATCTTGTTGAACCATCCTGGTTGGCAACTGACTATCACTAAAAAGTGAACGAATGCTAGAAGTAATTTGCACTAATCCCGTAATATATCCCACGTTTCAATAGACGCAAAGCGGATTTACGGGAAAACATACTAATCACATGCCTCATCAGTAGTATCCACCGTAGCACACCTTGAATATTAAAGACGCATCCACGGCGGCCGGTAACGGCGAACGGACCTTTCCACAGACCGCTCAGCTTCCGCGTCCCCAGTTTACTCCTTCCGGGATTCTGATGGTCCTTCCACTTTTATTCCTTGCTATTGAAGAATATCCGAGCTTCTCAGTTTGCTGATTTCTGCCTACTCCTCTCGTTAATAGCGGTCAAGTTTTCTCGAGGTCTCCTCCTTTTTCTTCTACCTCCTCCGGAGATCAGTATGTTGCCGGGCACACCCCAACTTCCTGATCGACGGAATGCGCGGATGTTGACCGTACATCAGCCTAAACAGAGACTTGCCTGTGGTTCACTTTCAAGTCACCTCGTTTGACCGCCAGCCGCTTCTTGGTCGTTCGCTTATTACGTTCATCTGGGCCATTTTTAGCGGTGGTATGGGGCCGCTCTGACCGTTTCATGTCCAGCTTCTGCAAGGATTTCCTGAAATATTCGCATCCGACGATTAGCTTCCGTCTCAAGATGTGAGGTATCACGGGCAGCACATTATCCCAATCGGTGGCGTCCCACGAAATTACACCAGGTTCATTCACACTCGGGCGATCAAAGTCACTCTCAAAACTTTCGAATTCCTGGTAGTCCTCTCTGTTTTCAATGCATCTTCCACCTAACAATGGGGCAGCAACCTTCTGTAATACAGGTTCCCGCTGGATTTGCGCCAGCTATCTGAGAACCAGTACAACGACGAGGCTATTGGCCCCACTCATGATCAAATGGGTCTCACCTTGAGCCTCTGGTTTCGACAACCGGTCTCTAGGGTTTTCCCTTGTTTACCGGTGCTAGATCGCGAAGTCGTACACTTGCGGCCAGAGTACTAAGGGCTCGCGAGGATCTGTCGTGGTCCTTATCCATTGCAGGGGGTTTTGATCGGTTTGGCATGAAAATTCTTTCCAAGGACATATGACCTCGACTTATCCAAGTCTAAGCATCAGCATTCTTTCTCAATGGTCGAGTACTTCTGTTCAGCGTTGGTCATGACACGACTTGCATATTTGATAACGCCGATACCGCGATTGCTAACATTCTTTACAACAGCGAACATCTCCCCGACGTCTGGCTGGTTCAGGGTCAGTTGTTGATCCAGCATCCTCGCTTTGAAAAGCTCCAAGGCATCATGTGCTTCACTGGTCGATTCAGATTTCCTACTTTGGCCGAGCAAGTCGTACAGTGGATCAGCAACCGGCTGTAGTATGTTGCTTGTCCAAGAAACTGCCGTAGAGACCGCTTTGAATTGGAAACAGCACAAAACCCTTTCTTTGCTAACTTCTCTGGCAGTGGCCTAACATATTCTTGTCCGGTTTTATGCCTCAGCATTATCACAGAACTCTGAGCGAGCTGCGTTTTGGCTTCATTTATCTGCAGGCCAGCCTCCCGTATCTGCTCTGTTTCCCAGTTACTGTACTCAACGATACAGCCTTCGTGCACGGAAACATTTTAAGGACCTTTCTTTAAGCGAAGTTTCGAGAGCCGGAATGTGAATGGCGACCGATACAGACAAAATGACTTCCTTCATAATTTATGTTGGGTGTCATCAACTGCGAACGCCATTTTCAACCAGTCCCCCGCCATGTCAGATAGTTGCCAGTATCCTGAACGCGAGTTTGACAACTTCAAATACCGTGAATGCTGCGTGGAACTGAAAGTTTTCGCAAACAAAGTGACAGCTAGACCCCGATTCATGGTCAGTTAATTAAAACGCTTGAAATCCACGCAAAATGTGTATTCTCAGTACGCCCTCCTTACAAGCACAACCCGGGAGGTTGTAAGCTTATTCGATTATGCCATTTTTAAGCACCTCTTGAACTTGTTTGTGGATATCTTCCGGCGCGGCAGCGAGCGGGGCGTATGGTCGAAAGCGTTCCGATGAGGTGGAATTTCATGTTCATCCACGGGCAGAAGCCAAACTGATCTTCATCCCCCGTGAAAGGTTCGGAACATTCCTCGACGACGGATTGTGCTGATGACACATTACATGATGGCATGCAGTACGTTCACAACTGTTGGATGATCTTCAAGCGCGACTGCGTCGAAGTTTCTCGCCGGTTTACCCCGGTTCAACCACCATTACATGATGGCATGCAGTACGTTCACAACTGTTGGATGATCTTCAAGCGCGACTGAGTCGAAGATTCTCGCCGGTTTACCCCGCTTAAGTTCAACCACGGAATCTGTACTCTTGAGAAAACGTGCTTCCGATATTGTCTGCCCCATGTCTGGGCTGATGAGGAACGCATCCTGCACAGATTTTTGCCTAACCTTATTGAGTGCATTGACAATCTGACAATTTTTTGTCGGTGTTCACCCACTGATCTCACAGCTATCGTGCACGGTTTGCGTTTCGCTTCGCTCTCTCGCCACTTCAGCGACACCACTGCGCCGGTTTCAATCAGGCAAAGCTCTACCTTCCGTAAATCTTAGCAACTACCTGCCTCACCGCGCTTATCGTAACCCACCCTGAAAAAGAGGAGCAATCTAAAGTTTAATTATCCACAGGTGGTCGGGTCAGAGGGCAATGGTATTTCCAAGGATCATGCACTCCAAAATCGTAGCATCGCCTCGTTCCAGCCCGCCTACGCGATTTCGTCTTGACATCTGCGAACTGTTTAATGAGTTGGCCCCCCTTCTTATTAAGGACCATCCGTGCTGAATCCTCCCAGTTCTCCTGCAACTGGAACGTGGCCAGTGACGTCCCGGCCGATTGCCGTGCTACATTCACCAGGCACTCTACGCTCAACTGGCCAGTTGTGCCAACCGCAACTGGGCGCCTCGCGCGGGTTGCACTACTTTGATGAGCTGGTCAGGGGACAACTGCTGATGCGACACATCGTCCATCCCGGCAAAGCCCAACGACAGTTGCAGGCTGGCGAAGAACGCGGTCGGTTCACATTCAGGTGATATCATGGCCGTCTTCAAACGCCTCATACCCTCCGGGAGGTCGGGTGGGTTGTCGAACTCCGCTGCATGGGCTTCCTTCCCTACGGCCCAGTCCGTCTTTCAAAGTCTTCTTATGGCCGCATACAGGACCGCCCTCGCCATCAATATCCCCGCATCCTTAACAGGTTGTGGCCATCTGATCTTCATCCTCATCCTGGCTACAGCACCAGATGAAAGAAGAGTCCTTGGCTGCGGAGTTGTTTATCAGAAAGCACCAACTGAACAGTTACAGACTATTGGAAGTGGCAGCGAACGTGTGTTTTGTAAGAAATAATTGTCTTTCGATTATACGTTGGAGAAGCAATCGATTGCCACTTTTTGTACATTTGTTTTAGAAAACTCACCTGTAAACTCACCTGATGGCAATAACGTTTTATATGGTAATTACAGTATTTCTGTTAAATTGAAACGGGCAAAATTGAAACGGGCAATGTGAGCCGGGCGTGTCCAGGTAACAATAATCTTTATTGGAAAACACCAACGAAACAGTTACAGATTATTGGACAGGGAAACAAAACTCTCATATTCATATGGTTTATGAAAACTGAATATCCGTCTTCTATTTGAAAGCGTCTTCCCGATCTTCCTGGATACTCCGACTATCACTTTAGAATGAACGACTGCTACAAGGCAATTTCACAAATTCCGTGACAAGACTCACTTTCCAAAGTGGATTCTTGAGAAAGGCATATTTTACTCGCATTTCTCATCAATATTATCCACTGTTACATCATGATTCCCACCCGAAATTCCACAGCCATCACGCAGATTGAATCCCTCAGATGGCGGCTGAGTATATGTTGCAGTAGTTTGACGTTCATCATATTGGTCACCAAACAGTGAGTCCTACACCTAAGAAAGTTCATGTTATTGAGGTGTTATTTGCTTAACTAGGGGTAACTCCGTTGTAATTTACGACCTTTAAATTTAAGATATTCCGTCAGAAGAATTGGCCCCCTAACAGCACTTCATGTATGAAGGTTGATTCGAAAACGTTTACCAAATTGTTTTTTTAACATTTCTAATCAAGGTGCAACTAAGTAAAACCTGACAGCAGCTTTTGGTCCATTCGCAGAGTATTTTTAACTGCATGGTAGCCAAATAACCGGAAACAACTCTTGAAAACGTTTACCAAATTGTTTTTTTAACAGTTTTAATCAAGGTGCAACTAAGTGAAACCTGACAGCAGGTTTTTAACTGCATGGTAGCCAAATAACCAGAAACAGTTCTGCTTGGAACATAGCGAGCCCCACTGGATTTACTGTTTCAACCTAATGTCAGTGATAGCAATTCTTCGTTAGTCTTCGTCATTCTTCGTCATGGTGTTCTGGGGCAAAGAGATGACAGGAAACGAAAGCCGGTGGCTCCATTTATTTCGGACTGTCCTAATTTTTGGTGGCTTTTGCCAAGTAAGGAATGCGCCCTAGATTTCGATAGATCTTGGAGCAAAAATTTGTATCAAGGGCGACAGCCAAGAACGTCATTAGTAAGCTTTGGGATACAATCGCCCTTGAAGAACAACAATCAGGATGAATTAAGAAACGAAATAAGTTCACAGAGGAGATGTAGATAGCCGAATTCCAGCAGAAAACTCCAAAAATAACTTTCAAGAAGTGTTCCCATTACAGGGTTGCAGTAAGTTCTGTTGTTTGAAATTAGGAAAACTGTGCCTCCTACTAGTGCAAAATGTGCAGTTAACAGATAATCGTAGTGACTGAAAACTGGATAATCGCTCATGAGTTTTGGGTGACTGTGGACTATGTTCATAGATCGAACAAATCCCCATTAATCAATCTGCCAAGCAGAGAGATAAGAAGAATAATACTTCATTTCGGCCTGCTTGGTGGTAGGGCGAATTAATATTAGTGTCAATGGGAAAACTAAGAACTAGTGTTGTGCTTGCCCATCAGCCGTCTACACAATACCGAGCAGAAAATTTAGCCATTGCGTTTTCATGATAAGTGGACAATGTAAAACAGCCTGGCTGGTTGAAGACAAGTAGAATCTAGATGAAATGCGTTTTATATAATTTCGATATTTTAACGACCGATCCCTATCCTTCCTGCAACAGAAAATAGTGCCTCAAAGGTATGCCTGAAGGCATATTCCTGCAACAGAAAATAGTGCCTCAAAGGCAATGCACACCTGAAGGCATGCCAAACATCGCACTGTGCTCTAGGCAAAGCGTGTGCAGAGAATAAAAGCTTGGACGGCCACATTGAAACAGGTTTAGAACTGGCCCAATTGGCCTATCAATA
Organism: Opisthorchis viverrini; assembly: GCF_000715545.1. Lineage (NCBI taxonomy): Eukaryota > Metazoa > Platyhelminthes > Trematoda > Opisthorchiida > Opisthorchiidae > Opisthorchis > Opisthorchis viverrini. Next base: position 369,595 of record NW_008751794.1, read on the forward strand.
TGATGAGTACCAAGGAGAGCGAAATGGGGCTTCAAACCTATTTCAGCAAATAATATATTGTGTGTTCAATGAGGACTTCCGGACACAACCCTAAAATCACGCAGATCACTACTACAGCCGACTCACTTATACTCTTTGGATGAATGGCCTGCTGTTGTTTATTGAGAAATACCATGGCGTTTGTTTCCGTTCTTCATAAAACTGAGGAATTATATTCAAAACCAGGTTTCGGCAAATGTGTTTTCTTTCAGCTGACGTATTTTATCACCCAGATGCACTAATGTGGCACATCGCGTCATCCGTTATCCCTGTGAAAAGCATACCCAGCAAAATTATCTCACATTAAACACATGTGTGATGATGAATCAACCTCTGTGCTAGTTGGTGAGTCAGCGGCGTCGGACAATCATTTGAGAGCAAATGCCAAACGCGTGTCTGCGCTTGTAATTCAGCTATCATCGCTTACATCATCGCTTACAAACATACAGGTGTTTGAATAAACCAAAATTTATTGGTTCCCATGAAACCTTACCATTTCCATTCTTTATTTGTTTTTGCTTGAGCAAAATATGAACGCTATTCCTGTTGGATCTATATCCAGCTTGATCTGCTTGCACACAGTAAAGTGAAATTTTGGTCTCGTCCTTTGGTTGTCATGACGCAGTCTTGCAGGTACCTTCTTCATGCTTACCACACGTATTGCTTGTCACAGTAGCAGCATTGAATCCTGTATACGGCACTCGTCCTAAAAATTGCGTCCAATCGTGTCATTAGATTTGACGGTTTTATCGCATGTTGGTGGGCCACAGTTGTGTTATACAGTGGTGGCAGCCGCGCAGTCGTCTCCAAAATATTCTTGGTGTATGCGTATGATTCGTTTCGTTTCTCTCTTTGCTGTCGAATTGGCCGAAATGTGATTTCCGAGAGTCGCAGTTGAAGTGTCTGGGAAAATATGCTCTCTGAAATCTTTGAACAAACGTTCTTCTTTTTCACTAAGAACTCCAAAGTTTAGTTTTCCGTCTCGTCACGCTTGAAAACGATCTCAAAGCGACTTTGCTTGTGAATTATTGGATGAATGCATTTGTAGATCAGACATAGGTTTGTTTGAATTGTGTTGAATAGTATTTGTGGTCCTCCGACTGACAATCTATTTATGAGAAGAAACGAGTGTGCCAGCGTTCCACCAGTTACGGCTTCCATTGTGTCTGTAGTTATTTGAATGTTTGCTGAAGATGACAAAACTATCGCCCACGTAGCGGATCCCCATCTTGTGTTCATATCTGGAAGTACAATGAGTTCAATTTTCACATTACAATTCCCGCGGTAAATACGAAGGTCAGAAGTCCAATCACTGTTCCTCGCAGTTGTTCACGATTATCCTTGTTTAACAAAAACGATGTGGTGAACATAAAGCCTGGTAGTTTACTAAGATCTTCTAACCCTATGAATCCATTACAATCTCAGGTAGCTCAATGACAGCTGTCTTAGAGAATCCAAGAACAGTAAGCTGACACCGAAAGAGATCATCATTATATCCTTCTTCCCGATGTTTACATTCTTCAGAATTTCCAGGAAATCCCCTGTCCTCCCATTCGCCAGTAATCTTCCTTTGTGATTCTTTGAAGCATCCGACATTTCCTTGGATATTTTTATTGATTTTCTCCTTAAGGTTTGACTGCGTTTTTCGCGATGTAGTGTTATCTGGTAGTACATTCCAGTAAGGTTTTCTCTTTATTGACGCAACCCCGCTTGTCTATGATAACTGTCAGGTGTTTCATGCCGGTCAGGAGAATGGATATTGCCTCCCTTGCTCATATGAATGCTGTGTTGTGTGTAAAGGCCGGGACTACAGTTTGATCACATCGTAGGCAAATCTGATTCACACAAGCAAACGCATATGTTTTCACAGAGGGCTTGAGGACAGTATGCTGCATTCGAATTTCGTTGCGTTTATTCACATAATCAGACCTACCTTTATTATGCGTGTCCCCAACTTTTAGTCCTTCTAATTTTTGAAGTTTGTTGACTGGAAAACCGCTTTTCTTCGTGGATGAATAATATGGCTCAAAATTTAATAGGGATACGTTTTTTTTAGTTTAATGAGTCGCACATAAGTTCCACGATTCCGAAGATCAAAATACGTAAAAGTGCAGGAAAGATCATGGTGTAACTTAAATCAGGTGAATAAATAATAGATAATACATTTTCACTACGCGAGATTAATACCCCCTGTCTTAATAGGAGCAACAGAGATTTAGACTGCACCCATCCAATAACGGTGAGTTGAATGGCGGCTGTTTGCTGCGGTTTGCGGCCTTCACATCCGAGTTAAGCTTGTGTCTCCCACTATTAGTTCTATCTTAAATGTTTCATGACAGGTGAAGTCTGAACAGCTTTCCTAAATGGCACGTGGATGTAGTTGAGAGTGCCCTACAAGTGATTGGATTTAGATGTATATTCGCCACAGAGGGGTTGGCGTGCACAAGCAACCTGGTCGCGAAACCGGAGATTTTTGCTCAGTCGGAGGGATACAAATGCAGCAATTTCGTATGAGATAAGCATTCACGCAAGCGTTCGGAATAAAATAGTTCATACCAAACTACGTCTTTGTTCTTTAATGTTTCGCTACGCAATTACGCAGTTATGCGGCTGAACACAAACTAAGGTCAGCAGGGATTCCAGCGTGGCTTGCCGAGTGGCGGGGCTTTCCATTGATACCCCAGTTTGTTTGAACTCACCAGAATAACTACGCCAGGAAAGAGAGACAACCGACTGATTGAAATTCAGGGCATTTTTCTGAAGAATTCAGCCCGTGAGGGAAGCCAGTATATGAAGAAAAGCCAAGAAGTAGGCGTTTTATTCTTAATGGGGATCATTAGGATTGGGCATCCCACGAAACACAAGGAGTTCCATCTCTGCAACCTTTTTGCCATCGGTTGAACACTTAATCGTCTAAAATCCGACCAACACTTTTTTCCTCGCTACCAGTGGATTCGCTCAGTGTGAGGATTGAATTCACACGATGAGTGAAAATCCATTCTAAAGGGTTATCAGTTGACGAGCGCCTCATATAGTTTCCACAATACCTAGAACTTAACACAGCCGCAACCATCCCCAACTAATCGGTAGTCTTTCCGACTGGCATTCAGCTTAGTTGGCGCTACCTGACTCGGAATTCCTTACAGGTAGTCCATCTGTCGACAGAACCTGAACAGTGGCTGGGTCAAAGCCGTCCGGCTAACCAATCACATCGCTACTCAACAACACTTGCTTACGCAGATATCATTCTACAGGATCTAGTAAGGGGTGGGTCCACTTTTCTTCCGGAAAAATAGCATAGGTTGTCATCAGTTCGAATCATTTTAGAGTTTCATATGCTATGATGAGGATCGCAAAAATGGGACACTTTCGCAGTGACGTCGAACTTTTAGCGTGGCACCTGTTCACCCACATAATATTGATAACTAGACAAGTTCCATTAAACCGCATGGTGACGCCCCATATGTTTATATATGTACCACGGGCAGCATATGTTTTATATAGGCCAGCAAGAAACCTCCAATAACTACGATATACATTTATTCAGAGGAGCTTCATTTCGCGTTGAATCATTGTGTGCTCAGTCTCAAAGGTACCTTAATGAATGTTGTCAATGTTGTATTTTGCCTTTAGCTGTTTGAAAAGCATGAGAGTTCCATGACCCAGTTGATATCGCCTTGTAAGATAAAAGACTGTGTACCTCTATCATCCTTGCTGGGAGTTTTCAGAAGTGCACAACCTAATCGATACCCAGGTAGACCTTAGAACGCATCCGTTCAGATAAATGTTGAGTGCCATGCCATTCGGTCGAAATCAACCGAACAGCCTTGCCGGTAATTCTATTAAACGAGATACAGCATAACATTGCTTGCTGACTTCCGAGTCCCAATCCCTGACGCGAGTCCGAGTACAACCTGCAAAAGCAATTTTGACTTCCAGGGGTTATTACTTCTTGAACGGTTTGGTTGATCATGGTGTGAAATGGAGGCCCTAAATTTCTGGATCATATGATTGTGCCAGCGCTTCTTGAAAAGCTGTTATTTACCTCACATGTGCCATGTTTGATAATCATGAGGATCGCAGAAAACAACATGGAAATTGCACCCGCGATCTTTGTGAACAACTTAAATCTGTAAATTTGAATAAAAAGCGCTAAGAGTTATTATAAATGTTACCAACATCACCTTAAATGATTCAAAATGGTTGATATAATTCCGGGACCCAGCTTTCCAGAGGAAAATTTCTGATGAACCGTCTACAAGTTGGCTAAGTTAGTATTCCGCCACCACACTCACGTCTGATGATCGATTCGCACGTCAGAATCGCTCCTGGTCTTTCACCAGATTTTCTTCTGCGTTCAAGCATCAGTCAATGTCATTCGTTCTCAACATATACGCTTATGCTCCACCCCAATGTCAAGCTCTGACTAGGGTCATCGCATCACGGGACGGGCCGCCGATGAGCTGGCGCTCGGTGTCTTGCCATAGCGCGCATGAGGGACGACAGGATTTCACCTAAGTTCGGACAAGCCAAATATTCTCAGTCACTTTGCCTTTTGCTTCGTTATTTTCGTTGACTTGTGCACATGTTACCCTAAGTCAAACCTGGTGAAAAAAATAAACTGGAGGGAGCAGTCGTATCTATTCGTAATTACTCATAATGTTTCTCCGTGTAGCTAGAATTTTCTTCACGGACAGTCTATGATAGAGGTTGACGATGGTGAAAAATCTCACCTTCATTGCAGCATGTCTTTAAAGAATACCTCGATTACATATGAAGTAGGTACATGTAGGTACATGACCATTTGCACAATTCCCATGGTCCAAACAAGCGAAGCAGATTGTATCACGACATCATTGCAGAGAATTAAGCACACGGCGCAGTAAATCAAGCAACAAAAATTTGAGAGGCCAACAACCTTGTGTGCACCAGTTCTGCGCACGAAGATCTTTCCATCAGGTTGTGCGAAAGGCTGAAGAAATGTGGCGTGACTCCGATGTTATTTGTTTCGACAATAGATAAACAGGTGTTTGACATTTTAAGGTGAAACAACTCGACGGCCTAATTGGAGAAATCGTCAACTAGGAAGATTTACCGAAGGCAAGTGACGCGGGCAGCTGTTACGGGACAATTGGAAGTAGGAGATGGAATTTGAGTGGTCTCTGTGAAAATGTGCGGCTATCACACGGAACTACCCGCGTCAATCCAAGTATAATAAACGCAAGTCTTCAGATATTTCCAGGACATCCGACCACATCTCAGTCGTCCCGGTGTCGATGTGAAATCTTCGTTAAAATCCTCAAATTTCTTCAGACCGTTAGGGATTAACAATTAGCTCAGCGAGAGCGTAAAATTCACACAGCGGGTGAAGTCTACATATGCGAATTCCGTGGTTGAAGAGACAGTCAACACTTGAGACAACAGGATGTGGGTCACTCAATTGAAAGATGGGCTTCACAATATTCTCTCTAAGTACGAGTGACTCATACTACTGGTTAAATATTTGTGGGCAAAGATCTTACAGTTGAAACTGCTGGTCTGATGGTCGTCGGTTCGGTATCCTTTGCAACTGTTCAGACTGTGCAATCCCAGGGCTTCTACATCCGAAAACAAGTATCCAAGTTTGATATCTAGGCAGCTGAATGGAGGGCGTAGAATACCAGTTGAAGCAGGTGTCTGTTGAAAATCCAGAAATTACTCTTTCAATCGATGTTTATGGTATCCATCACTGGGCTGAACTTTTAGGAGTTGTGTCATTTAAATAGAAACGCTGTAGACTACAGACGGTGCACAACTGACATTTCGTCCACTAAAAAGCCGTTATCGAAATGAAGCGAAGGAGGGAGCTGTGCTTGACTGAAACATAGACAGGGATATTGATGAGGCGGAGAGGCAACCAAGTTGAATGCATACGGTGCGCGCCAATCGTGAGCGAAACGGTTTGATATTGATTAAAAATTAACGGATTGTCAATGCCTCAATGGTGACGGGCTCGTGCAGCAGGAGTTCCCGACCAGCTCAGATATAGTTTGCCGAATCTTGGGAGATGATATTCTCAAGAACGCTGAACATGCGGTTGACCTGAATTGGGGGAGATTGGTGAGTGAGCTGCATGCTCGAAAGCTTCCATCTGAGCCGCCAGCCCAATCAGTGTTCGACGAATACTCTGAACCGCTCACAGGGGAATAAAAGCTATTTAGCTTCTGCTCATGTAGTGAACGTGAAACTCCACTCTCATCCACACATGTTCTACCTTACGCCCCCGTGAACTGCCGCTGCTTCCGAAAGAGAGATTCATAAGCAAGTTCAGGAGACGTTGAAAAAAGACTGTAATCGGGGAAGTCACTAACGTGTACAACGCCCCAGTTCTGCTCGTAAAGGTGAACGACAGTTACTGGTTTTGCGGGACTCTTCGGCGTTTGGATAAACTGACTCTAAATCGGGTTGCAACTGTCCTTCCTATTGTGGAGATTTTCGATTATATCCAGCATTTCCGGTATTCCATGGTGTTCAGCTTGAGTTTCTGGTACTGGCAACTATCAAGACTGGAGGACGGGGACCAAACAGTGTTCACTTTTCTATAGAGTACACTTTTGGGACACTCATTATCAACTTAGAAGCATGCCGTTTGGTTTGTTGTGGGCACCATTTACATTCTGACGCTAGATGTTTCCATCGAGAAGGTATAAGAGGATGGTGTTGCCCGCAGAGGTTATAACTTTGTGTAGAGGAATTCGAAACCATAGCACGCAGTTCACTTGAAGGCCGCATTGAATTGTACACCTGAGAATGACCTGCGGGTAAATGAAGGCAAAACTACGCTTGCTCGCTGTTTGGTGTGGCGTAAATTGGGTCACGGGAGTTAGCCCAATGCCAGAAAACTTGGCAAAGATGAGTGACTGTGCTGTTCCCAATTCGAAGCTGATTCTACGACAGTTTGTTGGAGGAGCTGCATACCAGTGGTGGCATATCAAGGATTTCAACAGCTGCTCCACTCTCTAAGTCGTAAATTTTGCAGGACATGTGAACTGCATATGGTATTTCAACGTGGCACATCACGAGTTACCCTCAAACTGCAAAAATGCGAGGAAAGTTTTGCCGTTGCAAGGGGCGCTAGTGACCACGGCATCAATGGAGTCCTATAGCGGTGGAATATGGTAATCAACTATGCCAGTCATGTCCTCACTTGCTCCGAGCAGAAGATCGGGGACGTTCCGGACTCCCTTCAAAAGTTGTCTGGTTGAATCTGGAATCATATCTTAAAAACCATGAAACTTTGCGTCCTGAGACGGAAGCCCATCGTCGAATCGCACGTTATGGCACACACAAGGTGTACCAGGACATACGACTTACTTTGGCAGTGGGCCCACCAGTCCGTGAAAATTATGTTCTGGCCCGTAGGTGGCGCCACCTGATTAAATGGGGAAAAACACGGGCAAGTTAATTCATGCAACTCATCCCGTATCAGAGATCGGCGAGTTGTGGTTTGTTGACGTCATGGACATGTTTTCGGTAACAACCAGTGGCAAGCAACGTATCGTAATGATAGAGGAACACCTGCCGCGGTTTATCAAGGCAGCAGCCTTACAAAATCAACATGCGCCAATGCTTAATGTAGTAATCGTGCATCGCATTAGGGCTAACTACAGGATATCAGAAGTGGTCCAGACGGAACGCAAAGGTTTCAGGAGTCGCTTGCAAAAGCTGGTCATCAGGCGGCTAAGGAAGACAACTTACCACTGAAAAAACAACCCAAATGGACGCGATAACCAAACGATCAGAGAGTGTCTGGCGCCGGAGGAGGTGACTAGGAAGTAAAACTATCTATGACATTGTTAGCGCGTCGTGGTTTGATGCCGCCAACCACAGGCTAATCCCCATTAGAAATGATGTACGGTTGATTCCGCGCCTTCGATTTTACCAGGAAATCGAGTTGTAGAGGAAAACACGGTTGATTTTAGGGGAACAAGGAAAGAGAAGGATTATTTCTAAATAGACCTTAACTGACGTTCAGAGAATAATTAGACAGAAAACAGCGTTTAAAAAGTCAGGACCATTCCCCGTAAGTGAGAATTTCAAGTAGAAGGATCGTCAGAATGAGTGAACTGGGGTCGCGGAAGATGTGCGGTCGGTGGCAGCACCCATGTGTTCTAAACAACTGCCGGGGAAACGCTTAGTCAGTTCATACGGTCGGTGATCAAAAAGAGTAAATGTGATTAATCTTTGGAAGCGGTATGGTGCACCCGGAGCCATATGGACTAACAATTGATGTCAACCCAACGGGTGAAAACAGACGTCAGGTGTATCCGAGTGACCTCTCGAATGAGAATGTACGAAGGTGGTTACAACAGATGAGAGGTGCTCATATTATGTTTTGCTTGTAACTCCTCCGCCGGTCTGATGGAAAGTGAGCTTTATTTTGGAATATTTGTGATTGTTTGCGCGTCTGTTTACAATTGCGTGAATGCAAATGAATATACACGACAATTTAAGGAGACAAGTGGGGATGTCCATTCTGTAAAACTATGGTGCGTGTGAGAGGGGAAAAGTTGCGTACTGTGCTGGCTAATACATAAGTCTACAACGAACGGCATTCCCATGTTACCGGTAAAATTACAGCTCTTCGGGCAACTGCATCTTCTCCGCATCTGGATCCATTATTCTGTGTAGAGTACCATGTATTTCCTCTGGTTGTTTACAATTTCCATAATCCAGACAATACTTTTTTTCTATGGTTTCGTGAAAGTCCGAAAATTTTTATCACAGCGGATACTTTGTGCTGGAAAGTTCTGCCGTGTTACCCCGTCTTGCTGCGCTGAGCTGTGTGCAAGCCGTCCACGATCGTTTTGGTTTTATTGATTTCACTTTGCAACTGTTCAGACTGTGCAATCCCAGGGCTTCTACATCCGAAAACAAGTATCCAAGTTTGATATCTAGGCAGCTGAATGGAGGGCGTAGAATACCAGTTGAAGCAGGTGTCTGTTGAAAATCCAGAAATTACTCTTTCAATCGATGTTTATGGTATCCATCACTGGGCTGAACTTTTAGGAGTTGTGTCATTTAAATAGAAACGCTGTAGACTACAGACGGTGAACAACTGACATTTCGTCCACTAAAAAGCCGTTATCGAAATGAAGCGAAGGAGGGAGCTGTGCTTGACTGATACATAGATGAGGCGGAGAGGCAACCACGTTGAATGCATACGGTGCGCGCCAATCGTGAGCGAAACGGTTTGATATTGATTAAAAATTAACGGATTGTCAATGCCTCAATGGTGACGGGCTCGTGCAGCAGGAGTTCCCGACCAGCTCAGATATAGTTTGCCGAATCTTGGGAGATGATATTCTCAAGAACGCTGAACATGCGGTTGACCTGAATTGGGGGAGATTGGTGAGTGAGCTGCATGCTCGAAAGCTTCCATCTGAGCCGCCAGCCCAATCAGTGTTCGACGAATACTCTGAACCGCTCACAGGGGAATAAAAGCTATTTAGCTTCTGCTCATGTAGTGAACGTGAAACTCCACTCTCATCCACACATGTTCTACCTTACGCCCC
>NW_008751794.1:381060-390510 GCF_000715545.1 Opisthorchis viverrini
GAAGGTGGTTACAACAGATGAGAGGTGCTCATATTATGTTTTGCTTGTAACTCCTCCGCCGGTCTGATGGAAAGTGAGCTTTATTTTGGAATATTTGTGATTGTTTGCGCGTCCGTTTACAATTGCGTGAATGCAAATGAATATACACGACAATTTAAGGAGACAAGTGGGGATGTCCATTCTGTAAAACTATGGTGCGTGTGAGAGGGGAAAAGTTGCGTACTGTGCTGGCTAATACATAAGTCTACAACGAACGGCATTCCCATGTTACCGGTAAAATTACAGCTCTTCGGGCAACTGCATCTTCTCCGCATCTGGATCCATTATTCTGTGTAGAGTACCATGTATTTCCTCTGGTTGTTTACAATTTCCATAATCCAGACAATACTTTTTTTCTATGGTTTCGTGAAAGTCCGAAAATTTTTATCACAGCGGATACTTTGTGCTGGAAAGTTCTGCCGTGTTACCCCGTCTTGCTGCGCTGAGCTGTGTGCAAGCCGTCCACGATCGTTTTGGTTTTATTGATTTCAAAGCCATTCGTGAGAGAAATGCAAACGATCGCCGTTTAGAAAATTCTTATCACGTGGGTGGCTAAACCATTACCTGTGGCTACAGGAAGGATGGTTTGCTGCAAACGTCTTTTTAAAAAGGCACCAAAATGTGAGGGCTTCACCGGCGTTTTCACAACAAATCTTCTAAACCCACGTAAGATTACCTAAGCAGGTTGTAAATGGAGATCTCGCGGATAGAACACACTAGAGTATTAACTTGTGGCCGTTAAAAACTCGGTATTTTTATAGCTACCAAGGGCGACGGTCAGTAACTTCACGCCTCTTTGTGAATAGGTGATTTCTAATAAGAAACTTTGTAGGAGCAAAGCGGAAAAACTTACGATGTGCACTTTTGCGCTGGATTCGACTGTTACCTTTGGGAAAATTTACAGACTGTTCAACTATTTAAGTCAACCTGCTCAAACATGATCGATGGCGCAGTGTCCTTTTAGGCGGAAACAAATCCTATGCACCGCGGAGTAGTGTGATTGTTTATAGTCCAGTCGGTAGCATGTCCAGTAACTCCAATGAAGTGAGCTTCCGAATAAACCTGGTTCAAAATTACGAGCTTTCTAATTGTCCAAGGACCGTCACCACATTACATCAGCATTTCATGAGTTAATACCCTTGAGTTATTTCAAAGGATCCTGCGGATATCCTTCCTTAATTTTGGCAGGAGAATTTTACACAGTACTGATTCCTGACTTTCGTTATTTACACTATTAGATTGTGGCTTGTTTTCGTGCGAGTAAATGACCAGTGATATATCTTACTGAATTTGTGATACCGTGCAGCCGAATAACAGTGTGTATTTGCTGTCGGACTGGAAACTGCCTGCGTGCGTAGAACGCAACAAGTGGACAGTTGCGAAGCTGACTCTGGTGAAGAGAAGCACTGCACTGAATCATATTGAGCTTTATTTGTCAGGCTGATCTAACGTAACCTTAGGAATTTCCTTAGCCACAATAACCTGGCTAGAATTTCGAACGTCTAACAAATTAGCCACCAAAGGCTAATGACACAGTGCCTACTCGCGCTAAGGCAATACGTATCGTCGTTCATATTTGAATCACGAAATCCATAGCGCGTGATATTATTTAGCTGACTAGTTGACGACTTCAAATGGTATTTTTACACATTTGATTTTTTTTCGCTTCAGATGTTTATAGTCTGTTGATGGACCTACATGCAGTCGGGAGCTTCACCACCTACCTTTCATCTTCCTTGAGGTATTTGAGGGTATCGTTGACTATGTTGTGTTTGCTTTGAGGCGCAAAACTAATATTTGTTGATTAGATTTCAGGCAGTTGAAGTCTATTTCAAGGCTTCTCAGGAAGTCCGGCTCGGTGAAATCAGGTAAAGAGAGGAAAAGTACGCTTGAAAATCAGTTTAGTCAATGCACAAAAAGTAAAGCAATGTTTGCTTTCATAGTCACGGCGAAAATACGAGCTCTATTGCCCTGGATTATACGTTTGTATAGGGTGTCCTTTAGTGTTTGGGAAACGCTCTGGAGTGCGAAAAGACGATCTACTAGGAATGACTCAGCATGGTTCAACTTGCATTCTCTGCCAGAACGCAAGACAGTATTCACTGTATCTGAAAATCTCGATATCAAATTGCGGGAAATTACCTTCTCTTTAAGCTTAAGATTTGTTTGATAACTCAGGTATGAGGCAGCAGTTTGTCATATTCCGAACTTGTCTATAGAAGACATCAAGAAGTTTTGGACGCTACAGTTAATAACCCAACAAAGAGCTCTTGTGTTTCAACGTGCAGCATGCAATACTGCGCCCACTAATTTTCACGACCATTGTTTAGCCTATATTATCAGTAGGCAGGACGCAGTGCTCACTGGCTTGTTTTATCTGGTTAGAGCAATAATGAGAAAGGCATATCTACTGGGTACTCTCGAGGCACGTGGTATTGGCCATTCTCTGTTGCAAACCCTTTACAAATTTCCATAATCTCACTGGATTGTCGTCACGCTCACCTATTCCTTTTCCTGACAGGTTGTCACAGCAAGCGCTGATGCAGGATTAAACGTACACATTATTAGTCCGACGCACTATGGTATCTCTCCCACAGGTGGCACTTTTTCTACGCTGGCTCATGGTAGCTTGTGAACAAAGTGTTTTCTATGGTAGAATGTTCTATCAGGACAACCGGTACGCCGTGACAATACCTAATCTACTACCAACAAAACGAATGCGCATAAACTGACTATTCAAGTAAACAGATCAATGACAAAGCAGTGTATACATGCGTTCACAAGATTTGACTCTCAACAGAAGTATGGATATCTGATTAGTCATCAATATTAAATGTTTAAAATAGCATGAAATCCATTTGCTTTTAGCATCAGCAGACTTTAAAAGCGGATTGTCCCGTGCGGTTGATTATATTGTACATAACGTCAGATCAGAAGAATTGCGCTCGGTCCACTTTAAAAGACAAATCTGCATGTCCTTAATTTTTGCAATGCCCATGGGCTACAATATCTTGCCTGCGTTTCTGTCGGTGATATTCCTGAAAATGTTGCACACCCTTATGTGGTTACATAAGGTGATCACATGGAAGCAATGAGATATGAATTCGTTACACCCCTGCTGTCTGTCCTTTTGCTCAAATATACTTGTTATTTGTAATTGTGATGAAATGCATTTCATGCTAAGAGGTTTGTTCAAACGGCTAACCAAAATGATACAAATGTAATAATTACCTCGAACTGACTCTCCTGAACCGCCTATATAAACGATTGCAGAAGTGAGCGTGTGGTGATTCGTTTTTAAGACAGTTGCATAGATTTTAGGTCTATCAAAAATTCTAATATTGTTCAGATGCGCAAATCCACTGTTCCGCATTTTTGGTGATAAAAAAGACTAAACACCCTTGGGAGTTTCTCTACAAGTCAGAAAATCAAACTTAATCCAAAACCTTTTATTATAGCCTCCCATCTTTTATCTGAGGCTATTTAACCTGCGTATTTCAGACACGGGAATATATTCTGGCACGCGAAGTAAACAACTAGCTGTATTTTACAAGCCCTTTAGTTAATGTAGACGCAAGACGAATGGATATACCTATGCTTAGATTTATCTCACTCGACGGTAAATCGTATCACAATATCCCCTGAGTCTGCTGGTGTCTTCATCCAAGTCCTAAAATCTTTATATTTCCGCATTCCATTCTCACACTTGACTTTCACTGACAAAAGTTTTGCATTCTATGTGTTGAGACTACTTCCAAAAATTTAAAAAACATGTGAGGACTAGCTGTATTTTACAAGCCTTTTAGTTAATGTAGACGCAAGACGAATGGATATACCTATGCTTAGATTTATCTCACTCGACGGTAAATCGTATCACAATATCCCCTGAGTCTGCTGGTGTCTTCATCCAAGTCCTAAAATCTTTATATTTCCGCATTCCATTCTCACACTTGACTTTCACTGACAAAAGTTTTGCATTCTATGTGTTGAGACTACTTCCAAAAATTTAAAAAAGGACACATGTGAGGCATTTTGATAAACTGCTTCTCAGTATGGCAGCCTCATAAACCACAACAATTGACTTTCATTCCTAAGCGCTGAAATAAAGCATGGCATTTTGCGATGATATACAAAACCACCCGGAAGTCCGGGATGAAATGGCACACAAATATTCTATGTTGGAAAGCAAGAGTAAATGTTTGTCAAACCTTCACATTTATACACGTAAAAAGGCTATCTTGTGGTGATTTTGAAATTCGTTGAGCTCATTATGGCAAAGCATCAATAATAAGTGCTGTTACTGAACTGAACGCTCAAGTCTGCTGAAATATTGAATGTGGTGTCCGAAGGAATTTTAAGCCAAGCAACTTGTGATGTGATTGTGTCAATTGAGCGGTCCATTGTGGTATTCATCAAATAAAATATTTAGTTTGCAAAAGCAATGCTTTCAGATTCGTTCATTAATTTTGGCAGCTTGGTTGCAGACTTTTTGACACCAATCTACAGGGCGTCATCCATGGGCCGCCAGGAGGGTTGGAAGTTTCGGCAAAATTATGTTGCATAAGTTGACTCATGCTTGGATATTTCTAACTGATAGGCACTCAGCGCCAGGACTTGCGAGCATCTTACACAAAAACCCCACCCGTTCACTGCCACTTTTAAGCGCATTTTACTTTCATTTTGCTAAAGTATTTTTACTGTTTTGTACGCAGTGTATATATTTTGTACCGTTCAGCACCAGCCTTATCGCTCATTTTCGTGAATTGTTAAACAAACTTACGCAATCACAACGTGGGCAGCTTATGCAGAACTCTCGCGCACTGCGAGAAATCAAGTCTAAGGTAAAATACCAAATTTGTCCGTCCACTTACTGAGCTCTGCCCACAGACTTCGAGATCGCCGACACAAGTGTAATGGTCAATGTGCAGATGTCATTTCATCTTTGGTCTCCATATTTTAACGTGAAACATTATGTCTTAAGAACTTGGAATAGTTTTGTTAAAGTACACAACATCGGATGCAGTGAAACCTTTTGACAATTCACTGAAGACCATTCTGTGACGTTGGTAAGTTTCAGAAGGGAGGAGAGCCGACAGAGTTATCGTTCTATGGTAATCTTACATAATATGACGAGTGTTCAAGTTCGAAATGTATATTTGTCAACACAGTGCAATTAATTCGCACCATAGTAAGGAGCACACTTCAAGGCGCATGTCTATTTGTTGAAAATTTGTTTTATGACTCAAAAGAAACAAAGAGCAGGATTTAATTTTCGTATATATGATTTGTATTACTACTCGCCTGTTAACTTTCTCATCGCTGAGATTCTGGTATCTCGTGGTGGTGATCAAACGGAAACGTTAAAAAAAGGTCACAATAATTGTTTTAAAATCTTCGAAATCTTTGGTAATTCAAAACTCAAACGATACGGATTATAGCAGTTCGAACAATATGAATGCTATTTGTGTTAATTCACAAAAGGCGATGATGATGTATCCGTATGCTACTGATTACTTTGTCGGTCAAACTGCGGATAGAACAATGCTCAGCAACCTGGTTGAAGCTGTGTGCACTAAAGCAAATAACCCTTTGGATGTACAAGATACGTGCAGAACACAGTCTCGCAAACATTAACGTTTTCGCGATTTCTTCTGCTCATGGCAAAACACTGGATTGTGAAACAAATGCAGGCTCGCAGTGGTAAACCGAAGTCTGTGCGTAAAACGGGGGAAATAATTTACAACACTGGATTGTGAAACAAATGCAGGCTCACAGTGGTAAATCGGAGTCTGTGCGTAAAACGGGGGAAACATTTAGCACACCAGTGATCAATTTTAATGGCTGACGGTCGCGGGAGCAGAGCATGGAAGAAATAATGCAAAGTAATAATGCAATGAAATAATAATAATATTAATAATGCAATGTAATAATGTTTGCAAATTGTGCCAATCGAGGCTGTGTTTGCGAATCACAGTTGACTCAGCTGCGCCCAGACGAGGATACTTAACTTATCTAGATAGGTAGCAAGGCGCTTGTCGCATTTTCAAATAGCAGCATTCAAAAGAATCAGCAAAGTAAGCAATTACTACATTACTAACAGATCTTACCCCATTCCCCAACAACCAAAAAGGTGTTATGTCACGAAGGTTTTTGCGAAACCTATACTTTCGGTCCTGTGTACAGTGAGCGGTTTCTCTTTGTTATCCCTCAGTTTTGACAGACGGAATTTATGCGGAACAGAGGAAAACTATACTACGTCACAAATCGCGCACAAATGTAGGCTTTTCTTTATTGGTCATCAATACCGCACTTACACATGTGCCAAGATGAAGGGACAAAAAAATACAATTCCAACTGCGGTGCACTGTCTGGCCACATGTCACCCGATAGTAATAATCCAAATATTAAGAGACTGACTTCCCTGTGCGACCGACGGATAATAGTCGAATTCGAAGCCTTTAATACTGCATTAACGATGAGGCCCCAGGTTTACACCAATGCCATGTAAAAATCCTTCTTTTACTTCCATGTTCAATACTCTCGAAAAAACGCTCGTCTTTACACTTGTCTGGTTGGGGACTGAGAACAAAATTAAGCGATAAGCGAGATATACGTGATCAGTCGACCTGACGGAACAGACCCAAAGTGACGTCAATTCATTCATTTTTCCTGCTGCAAACGTATGCGGGAGAGTTTTACGCTGAAAAGGGTGTGTGAATGGAGATTTTTTTGTATATGCGAAACCAGTCCATGCCCAAATGCAACAGTGTCCACTACACAAAGCTCAAAGGAGTTGTGAACCGCAACCACCATGCTGGCGGTTTGGAACATTTGTCCTGAGCGCTTAACCAGTAGTATTCATAACTCCTACATGGTCGGAATACTGTGCACTTCATTTTTTCAACGACCTACATTAGTAGGTCAAAAAATGTCGACTGCTTTACAAGCACCCCTTTTCTCATGGGTTTTTCGCTCCTTGCGTTAATTTCACATTTCCTCTGAGACCACTGTTAACTGCTGACGGTTTGAAGACATTCGAGAATTTTCACTGGAGATATTATAAGTGAAGGCAAATTTAAGACAAATGTGACAAAGATATGGTGGAAAGTTCCCATGATATCTGAAGACTAATGTCAGGAGTATTCACATCGAAGCAGCTGGATGCGTGGGATGGAGGAACTATTCAACAGAGGCCATTCGATTCCCATCAGCAGGTTATCACAATCTTACTTTCCATACAAGGCGCACGCGTTAACTTATTCCGGTACTTCTTCCTAGCCGACCATTTCTCCGACAACTGGCAGTCCGCTTGCGCCACCCCAAAATTCTCCTTTGATGATAAAAATGGCTCCAGCATCACACCAAAATGTTTCCTACTTCGCACAACCTGAGAGGTAGGTTTTCGTGCGCACAACCGGTGCAATTTGGTACAAACAGGAATGTTCAGGTTTAGATGTTTGTTTCGACTGATGAGCCATCGGTCATGGCCAACCGGATGTCTGTCAGACGCAGATCTTTCCAAGTTACTCATTCTCAGTATAAAGCTGAGTTTTCCCTACGCAGATAATCAGATGATTGTCGTAATGTGTTTGGATGTGAGATATAGCGGAAAGTGATGTCTCTCTTGCATTGTCTGGCGTTCACTTATACCCAGTTGCGATACAATCCTGCGCCACCGTTTAGATTTTGGGATTTGTGAGAATAGTAAAAAAATGAGTGGTGATATTTCAATTCCACGTGTAATTGAGGCGGTAGTTACAAACTGGTGTGACGAAGATGGACGTTTTGTTCATCGGCAACTCCACTCATGTATCATGTTTGAATAGGATTGCCGCAGAATGGAATAACTACGCGTATCTACAAATAAATACGACTGTCACCACTAGTTTAGTATTTCATCACCATACGGTTAGGTTACGTATTTCTTAGGAATACTTTCAAGGATGCTGCGGTAGTACAGTGTGATTCCATACAAAGTAATATCACGGGGATCAAGAAATCTCCCAAAAATCTCTCATGTCCTTCAAACAGTTAAAAGTGGAAAACATTAGTGCAAATAACCACAAACATATCCGAACATTTTAACAGAACCCACTGATTCAGCACGAAATGAAACCGAAGTGAATATGAGTACGTGATAACCGCCAGCAACTTGGATGGCCAAGACAATAAAATGCCACGGATCGTACATGGTTTGAAAAGCTGAATACAAAACGTGTGCTTTGGCCTAGGTGAACAAAATTTGAAGCAACACCTGAACAGATTTTTGCCTCTGTTCCATGGGGGAAACTTCCTTGGTAGGATCAGACATAACGGCTGTAGAGCCCCCAAAGCGAATGGCCACTTTGCCCCGAAGTTAAGTGGGACGGTGGACATCTTGGAATTTGTAATACGAGGTCACGGGCACCAAACGGGCTACAGCGCGCTTATGGTGGAACTTTTCTGGCTCATTGTCGAGGCTAAATAAACTACACGTTGTCTTTGAAATCGGATCCGGAAGGCCAGCATTTATTGATGGAATTATCAGGTAAGCTCGCATCAAAGATACCCATAACCTACGCGATTCTACGAGATCCTGTTTTGTGGGTAAACTTATTTCAGGCGGACATGCTCAAGGCCGCTGTCACCGATTTTTGGAAATCATTAGCATGGTACATAATGCTGAAGGAAGGTCTGAACTGATGACATTAATCCGGCTGCTATGATTATATGGTTCCAACACAAGCGGCCAGTAGCTACATTCCATGGATTTCGCGAGCGTGCGCTAGGATAGCTAAGCCACTGAGGTGCTGAAGTGCTCGATATATAGCCTCGGAGGCCTCCGAACATCAAGTGAGTAGTCAGAGAGCGCATTTCGTGCGACAGAGTTAAAACGCAGTTTGTTTTTTATTAAATTGGCGATAAGTTGCACGCTGGTAGACTGGTATAATATTTAAATACACATTCCCGTTACGATCTTTTCACTCGAAAGCTGCCTTATATTCTATGCACACCAATATCCCAAGCATTGTGATTCGAAATGACTCATTTGCCTCATTTACCGTGTACCGAATAGAGCACCAGTATCTATTCAACGGCGTTGCTTGACTACAGCCGAGGTGGTCGCTATACGCCTGTAAAACACGGTACTGTGCTGTCACAAAAGTTCCGTACGAACGGCGAGTCTGCCTTGGTCGTGTGACACGAATCAACCGGCTTATTTACTCAACAGACCTCTCAACTGTCTCACAGTATCCGCCTAGATGCGACATGGAGTTAGGGGGCCGCAGGCCACAAATCGTTAGCTCTCCCATGTTTTGCATTTCACTACCCAGTCTTTGCAGTCTATTTCATTTTTCACTCCTATTTTAACCGTTATATACGTACTGACCTGATGACGAGATTTCGAAAAAACTAATGTTCGCCAGTGTG
>NW_008751794.1:390952-394154 GCF_000715545.1 Opisthorchis viverrini
GTATTATACATATTATAATATTATAACATATGTATATTATATAATAATTATATGTTACATTAATCTACGACACAGTTTTACAAACGGGATGCCTCGACACATAAACGTGATTATGACACCGGTGAAGTCAAATACGTATATCTCATTGAATTTTTTTCCGTGGATATTTACGGTAGAAACCTTTTATTCATGGTGCACTGAATGTGTTTTTTCTGGAAATATTGGGAACGGTACGCTTAGGGGTGATCTTTTACACTAGTTGCTGCTTCTGTACTATAAAAAATATTCCTTCGATAGGCCTGGCCTTTTTTTATCAGAACTGAGTAACCAGTTGTCCAAGACTTTCTGCATTGTTTAATAGTCTTTATTAATCATATCTCTCTGTTTCACCGTTTTGTTAGTGGAGACGAAAAATTGGATACATTGAGCGCGCAATTAATTGGGGACTCACAGTTAACTGCGTCACCCTCAAGCACTGTTTAAATCACGCTAATTTACAAAGTGAGCAATGCAATAACAAATTACAACTTGAAAAACTGGAAAAATTTTACAAAAATGTGTTAGGGTGTAAACACAGGACGGTGCTTCACCAGAACTAAAAATGTAAGAGCAGTATATAACTTATGTAAAATCGTGAGTGAACTAATCTTAGCATTGAGCCAACGTTTGTTTCAGGCTAATGTTGAATTAACGGATTGCTCAGCACGAGGATTGATTGCACGGAACCACCCCTGAATGGATGTACCGAAATTGGTTTGGTTAAGCATACTATTTGTTCACTGCATACTTTGTACAAAACAGATCGTCGGAAATACTATTCTTAATAAATATTCACCCTTAGCAAACTTTGAGCAACAATACTCAATCTAACTCTGTGTTTGCGATTACTATTGCGCCGGCATGTACCCAGTTCCACACCCAACAAAACCCTTCGCTAACCGAATATTTCTGAAAACCTAAACCAGGGATGCTGGCGATGGTTTTTTCCCCATTGTTTTGCTCACAGGATTGACCACGTGTGCCCCATCTGGGGATTTTTATTCTCTCCGAAAATTTCCCACTTTCGATGCACAGACGTCAATGATTTATAGAGGTCCCCCACAGGATTCACCTGACAGAAGCAACATGTTATACGAAACGAGGGAGTTTAAAAAGTTGCCTTCAAAAGACCGAATGAAGCAGCATCCTAAATGGTATATACTCACATTCTAGCTTGGGGTTACAATGAACTGCGTTCTCTATGCAGGTTAGCATGGCCATGCATTTGGATTGTGTTAAGCCACCCGACGCTGCCGAGCTATGTTGGTTCAAGATATAATTTTGTGCACGTTATCTTAAATAGACTAATTTGTCATAAAAAATAATTCAATATCGTGCCTCGTATTCAGTTTAATTACGCTGTATGCGACGTCCGTCTTAGAATAAATAAAAGCGGACTGCCTTTCATTTTGCGGTTGAAGAAATTATAGTATTCGTTTATCCGTTCACCAAGCGCTCTGTCGTTCATTGGCTTCCAGAGCAAATCTAGGGCCCAGTAAACCACCGAGAATATGCAGTGATTGTACTATAAGTAGATGTAGTGCCCCAAATGAAACAAACTTTAGGGTGTATGTTATGTTGCTGATTCCCCAAAGAGTATCCTCATTATAATCCACAAGTAGAGAAAAGTCGCACTTCACATTTTCTGAGATCTTTTATAAAGGGGTTTGTGATTTTTTGGTTAATGTGAATGTCTCAGTATCGGTATCAAATTTCATTAGGTCCACTTTCAAGACTGAGATGATTTTGTGGGACAGGGGTAAGACCATTTTTTCCAGATCGCAGAGTATACTATCGTTGTTTGGCTGTTATCCAATGATAAGTTGTGTGGAGTGATCTTAGGAAGTGAGCATGAAAAGCATTGGCAGACATTTCGCCGAAACTTTCAGAGACTGTAAGAAGCCTGCATCAAAAATGAAACATGCAAAATCAACGGGGTTTTAAAAAACCCCTCAGCTGGGGTCAATAGGTAATCTTTTCTGGTTTGCACAAATCATATACGGGTGTGAATTGTGCTAACACTTAGAGATTCTCGATGCTTTTGCTGCATACCCATAACGAATGTTTAATGATAATTCCTCGGTGGTCCTTCACACATCAACGCTAACTTCATAGACAACCGGCAAATTGGCTTAACGAAATTATGCGAAATTCATTCACACTAAATTCAAAAATGCCCTGAAGCTTCCCCTGTCTCAAAATTTAAAGCTACGCTGACCATACCCACATCCTCAATCCAGTCAACCACCCGCCCACCTATTATTTTTCAGTAGCCTGATTAAGTCAACAATCCGAGGGAAGAGAACAATGAAATGATTTGGGGATTCCGAAAATATTTCTACTCTTCAAGAAACCCTTCGTAGGGAAGGTGTTTTTTTCAGGTACACATTAACTTCATCTGGCATCATTTACCATTGTCGCATAAAACGTGTATGTAATAAAAATTTTGCAGATTGGTAAGTGCATGCACAATTGTATCGGAGAATGACATTAATTATTTCGGCGACGGAAAACTTATTCCAGCGAAGTTTTGGCTCCTTAATCAGCTAGCTAAAAACGCAGCCTTTTCTTAATTGATCCACAGTTCCGCAAAGTGTAGCGTGAACAAACTTCACAAAACTATTTTCACCTACCTAAAGTTAGCGCTAGATTTGACTCCATGAACGCTGTTGTGAGGCAGCAACCGTAAACGGGTATTGAGTAGTAAACCTTGTCTTTAACGGTGTTCCGGAAATCTTCCGTACAATCGATATACGGTTGCCACTTCACATACACTCAGAATCGTACATTTGGTTGTTTCTGGTACTTATTGAGGTGGTTATATGTTTTGACAGTTTTACACCCCCCCCTTTCAATACATGGTTTAAACCAAGGATGTACGACATGATCTGAACTTAAATTAAATCAGTATTGCAGCTTCGCATAAGGCACGATAAACGACTTCGGAAAGATATCGTTAGCACTTACTTGCCAGATTACTCGGTTGCAAATTTAGTAACACGTTGCTTATTCTTCTCCATGATTCACAAACGCCAGCATTTTATGCAAAACGTATCTAGTGGTCAATAAGAGAGTAGTATACTGGAATCTCAGGGTCCCTTCTAATAGTAGATTATTTCACGCGAAAAGCTGGTACTGCAGTTTGTTTTTAGTCTAACCGATT
>NW_008751794.1:394375-398131 GCF_000715545.1 Opisthorchis viverrini
CCTGCATCAAAAATGAAACATGCAAAATCAACGGGGTTTTAAAAAACCCCTCAGCTGGGGTCAATAGGTAATCTTTCCTGGTTTGCTAAAATCATATACGGGTGTGAATTGTGCTAACACTTAGAGATTCTCAATGCTTTTGCTGCATACCCATAACGAATGTTTAATCATTATTCCTCGGTGGTCCTTCACACATCAACGCTAACTCCATAGACAACCAGCAAATTGGCTTAACGAAATTATGCGAAATTCATTCACACTAAATTCAAAAATGCCCTGAAGCTTCCCCTGTCTCAAAATTTAAAGCTACGCTGACCATGCCCACATCCTCAATCCAGTCAACCACCCGCCCACCTATTATTTTTCAGTAGCCTGATTAAGTCAACAATCCGAGGGAAGAGAACAATGAAATGATTTGGGGATTCCGAAAATATTTCTACTCTTCAAGAAACCCTTCGTAGGGAAGGTGTTTTTTTCAGGTACACATTAATTTCATCTGGCATCATTTACCATTGTCGCATAACACGTGTATGTAAGAAATATTTTGCAGATTGGTAGGTGCATGCACAATTGTATCGGAGAATGACATTAATTATTTCGGCGACGGAAAACTTATTCCAGCGAAGTTTTGGCTCCTTAATCAGCTAGCTAAAAACGCAGCCTTTTCTTAATTGATCCACAGTTCCGCAAAGTGTAGCGTGAACAAACTTCACAAAACTATTTTCACCTACCTAAAGTTAGCGCTAGATTTGACTCCATGAACGCTGTTGTGAGGCAGCAACCGTAAACGGGTATTGAGTAGTAAACCTTGTCTTTAACGGTGTTCCGGAAATCTTCCGTACAATCGATATACGGTTGCCACTTCACATACAATGTTTTGACAGTTTACCCCCCCCCCCCTTCAATACATGGTTTTAACCAAGGATGTACGACATGATCTGAACTTAAATTAAATCAATATTGCAGCTTCGCATAAGGCACGATAAACGACTTCGGAAAGATATCGTTAGCACTTACTTGCCAGATTACTCGGTTGCAAATTTAGTAACACGTTGCTTATTCTTCTCCATGATTCACAAACGCCAGCATTTTATGCAAAACGTATCTAGTGGTCAATAAGAGAGTAGTATACTGGAATCTCAGGGTCCCTTCTAATAGTAGATTATTTCACGCGAAAAGCTGGTACTGCAGTTTGTTTTTAGTCTAACCGATTCCTAACGAGTGAGCTTTAACATTGTATAGTATGATGTATGAAAACAATGGGTGGTGAGCCAACTTACAACTATTTTTATTATTTGAATTTAAAGGGGTTAACAATGAACCGATTAAATCAAACCTGCATACCTGCCCACCACTGAGGGAGTGATAGCCGGTGAAATTCTGGGCGTATTGGAAGATTCTCTACATGGTCACCTCAGTCGCAAACCTTTATGCTGGAAGACGGACTGTCTGACTTTATATGAAACTATTATTTCGGACAAAAAAGTAATACGTCTACATAATCTTCTTGTCATTCATTACGACCGCTCTATATCATACATCCATCTCCATAATTCATCATGTCGGTTTTGCCTACTTTGTGACCTAATTACTGTTTTATCTAAAAAAATCAACATGCACATCTTTCCCACTATCATTATTTAAATGAAAAACCGGTTTTTTTGCTGCATTTATTCGATTGTCACTGTGATCAAAACGGAAGTCTGGGAAGATTTCTCTCTAAAATGTCTGCTTGCTGGTCCACGTCTACGGAAAGGTATAAGCTAAGCAACAAAAGCTCGGAAAACGGAGGCTATAATTTTGCCACTCTGTCCGAACCTGGTTGTCCAATTAGTGTTTGGGTTGAGATTTTTCTTTTAATAAAAGGACTGTACTGCATTTTCGCAGATTACCAAATTATTGATTCTAAAATATTGGGAGTCAGCCTGTACGTATACAACAAATGGTTAACAAGACCGGATGCTGATTGGGGACAAGTGTGTGACATCACGGCAGAGACAAACAAAGTCTATTCCAATTTTTTGTTTATTGGATAGCCCACATGTTGATGCTAATGGGCCTATCTCTTTTTGCCATATGTTTTAAGCTGCACTGAACCACACTTTTAATTTCTGACCTTTTAATACTTTTAATCAAAGGCACTAGGACTTTCACAAATTCCCTGGCCTACCGGTTGTCCAAATTACTTTGAAAATCCTTAGAAGTCACTTAATTGCAGAATATGCAACAGACCCTTCGCTTACCACCGAAATTCATCTAATCAATGACACCAAAACATTGTTTCCAAGTGTCGTGCTTAGCAGGCTGCACGAAAGCTGAAGATAACAGGGAAATTCCCGAGAAAACGTGCATTTATGAGACGTAAGCGTCCAGGATTAGAAGTCAGTCTACGGATGGTATGGTGCCGTCCACAGCCGTTTGATGCCCAGCTTTTGCAAGCGGTTCCTGAATTTTTTTGCTCTGGAAGCAAGACCCCTGATCCGTTAGGATCATCTTCAGCACCCAATATTTGGGCACAATGTGGTGCACTACCACTCAGCTAATCGTCAGCTAATCGGCTGACGCCACGGTCCACTGCGACAGGCGTTTCTGTCATTATAACGATATACTGATTTCCGCTGGTCGTCACCAAAAGGAGGCCCATGACCTCAACGGACCATAACTCACCGGCTTTTGAGGCAGGAATGAGTTCATGAGATAGGTTGTCATCCTCGTATCCAGTTACACTAGTTGGTACCCCTTGCAGGACACCATATATTTCACTGCCTCGCTTCTCATCCCGGGCCAGTAGGCCCTCTGCCGAAGTAAGTCGAACGTCTTAGTGTACCCTGTGTGTGCCATGTTGTGGCGCTCGACGATAAGACACGAGGTATCACGGGCAGCACAATATCGAATTCCGTGGCGTTCCACGACATTTTGCAAGCCTCATTCAGATTCAGCCGATTAAAGTGACTCTGGAACGTTTCCAATTTCCAGTATCCCTCCCTGTTCTCAATTCTCCTTCCATCCAGCAAGGTGGCTGCAACCTTCCGTAACAACGGATCCTGCCGTTGGTGTTGCACTAACTTTCCGAGATTCAGTACGACGACGAGGTTATTGGCCCCGATTATGATCCCAGGGTCCTCATCTTCAGCCTCTGGTCTTAACAGCCAATCAGCCAAGTGGTTATACTTCCGTGGCACGCGCAGGATTGTGATGTCACGGATTCACGAATTCGTGGATTGATACACAGGATCAAGGCTTTTGCCCAAGTTTCCCGGGTCCGTTTTGTTCTTGTCGGTCAGTGGCTGTCGTTCACCTGAAAGGGACAAGTGAAAAAAGGGGATAGCACTGCTCGTTATGTTCTCAGTGCGAGACAGTAGGCTTGCCAGAGCGAGGATTCGCATAAATAAATGTCTAACAGTGCTTTAAACTGGGTTCTAGAAGGAGCGTAGGCAACCGTTAGAGGAAGGTCGTTCCACGCACCTACTAACCGAAATGAGGAAAAATTTTGTCTAATGAATGTGTGTGCTCTGAGCTTGAAAATTTTCTTCCCATGTCCCCGTCGTGTGTTTGTTGGGTCAACGGTACAAATCTGTTTGCCAAGCTTAGTGCAAACAGGGCATAAGTAAGAATTAGGTCCCCTCGGAGGCGACGGTACTCCATGAGAAAGAGAACAAGCATCACGAGACGCGTTTCGTAGTCCACGGATTTGAGGCCGGCAACCATTCTCGTAACGGCTCGCTGGGCACGCTCAATGAGGGTGACGTCTTTCGT
>NW_008751794.1:399329-399963 GCF_000715545.1 Opisthorchis viverrini
TTTTGTGCGAGGTCCAGGATGGTGCATTCTTTTCGTATGCTCCATTGGCGGATTTCCGATTTACGGCGGTTCCGCATTTTACAAAATGCCAGCTCGTCTTCTGTATACCCTGTTGTCAACTTTTTGAAAAAGAGTTAGGACCTTTTTTCCCGAAGTCGCCGAATTCTTTTTGGCATCCTGTGGTTCATCCGATTGCGTGCCAGTTTTTTGGAACGAACGTCGTGTCAGCCTCGTGAACTTTCTGGACAATAGTCCTATATAGTTCTTCCACCGGAGCTGGTCCCAGTGTGACTTGTTCAAGGAAGATGCGCATTCCTGAGAAGTCCGCACGGCAGAAGCCTTGAAACCACGTTTGAGGTTTGGGATTTCTGGCCCAATAGCAGATGAAATCAAAGGTCAGCACACAGTGGTCGCTGTGTCCCAGTGGAGCGTTAATTGTTACCGGATCAACGAGGTGTCTTTCGTTGATGATGACCAAATCCAGGAGGGATGGTAGTTGGCCTGCGCGGTACCTGGTGCGTGCAACGACATGTTGGGTCCAAGCGCTCTGTTGAACGACTTCAAACAGCGCCGTCGTACACTTGCAGCCAGTGTGCGCTGAGCGCGAGCTTTCCACGAGGGTCTCTGGTGGTCC
>NW_008751794.1:403761-404701 GCF_000715545.1 Opisthorchis viverrini
GTAGCTAGTGATTATGGTGGTGTCGAACTTCTTCAAACGACACTGACATTCCTCTGCAACGGAACCCGTCCAACATTTGTCACAAATGCAATCAATCATGCGTTCTCAGGCACTTTTTGTGTTTTTTGTTAATGGTAACTCTACCTGATTTATTAGGATGATATCTCAGATCTATTGAATGAAGATGGCTACAGCTACGGGATGTATTAGTGTTTTTAGATCATTTGGCCAAATGCTTCTGAAGATCTTTCGCACTGTCTTCAGTACAGTTTGCTCAGCTCTGCTATGCTATAACCACAACCTCGTATACAATCTACCGTTGGTTCGTCTCATACAAATTGGACCTGCATGATAAATACCTCATTTAGGACCGTATGGTTATACATAGTCGCTGGATGGTGCTTTAGGTACCACTAGTTTGTCGACAACACTCGCAGCGCGTGTATACTGAAACCCTGTGGGTCGCCGGATATGGCACAATAAGGCGGTTACATCTTGGCCAAATAGAGAACAATCTTGATAAACATAAGCGAACATGAGGGGACAATTTTATCCAGTTGGCTCCCCATACTAGGTCTCAAAAATGAAAGATCTAAAGGTTGTGGTAATAGTGACATTCGTGCCTTAGACTGCTTTTGGAGTATAGACAACTATATGCATTCCCAGTTCTCATTAGGGGGGTTTAGATGCGTTAGCCGGTCCAAAGACACGGTTGCAACGGTTGAATCTTTCCTCGCTGGAACATTGCAGCATATGACGTGCTCTACCGTACAAGTGGAGGGTGCTACATGATACAATCGGTATTATTTTAGTTGAAAGTTCAGCTACTCATCGACTTCCATTCAGTCTTCTTTTGAATTGTTCCATCACTGGCCTCGGGACCCGTCAACTCGTTGGAGGTAGTAGCCGTGGAATCCGAAGTAGATTTCAAGAAGTCTAA
>NW_008751794.1:405023-440494 GCF_000715545.1 Opisthorchis viverrini
AGAGTCGAAACACGTGACCACGCTTGTATTACGTGAAATTGTACAAGTGCGCGTTTTTGTAGTTTTTCGTATTCAAGCAAAAAACGATTATGCATTCGATGAAATACGTAGTGTTATAATGGAAGTAAAACAAAGATACAAAACGCCACAAGGTCAATAATGGAATCCGTGCCCTTGATAAAATCCGCCCCAGTATTGTCTGTTCTACGTCTGGCCTGACCAGGACCGTGTGCTCCACGGACTTGTCGCCTAGGCTAATCAAGTAAAGTGACAGCCCGTCAATCTTCAGTCGATATCCACCCACCGCTCCCACGCCTAATGCGTACGGTCTGCATTCAGCTCGCTTCCAACTATGCCTCAGCGATACCCCTACTTCTGCATCATTCAAGCCCAACTACTTCTTCCCGTCTACATCGAGAACGGAATGTATGTTAGACTTTGTCACTGTGCTAATAGTAACCCATCTAGGAAAAGAGAAGAAATTCAAAATTTCATTATCTATAGGTGTTCGGATACGACGCATTGAGTTCTCCAGTGGCCGGACCCGCAACAATTGTAGTACCGGCTCGCTCGAGCGCGCCTCCGCATTTTCGTACTGATGGCTGCACACTGTTCGGCGAGTTGGTCCACTCTGGCCCGCATCATTGAACCATCCCTCTTCTCCTGCAACTGCCACCCAAGCCAGTGGTGCCTCGGCCAACTCTCATGCAAGATGCACCAGAGCTCCACACTCAACTGGCCAGTCGCTCTCGCAAAACGCAACTAAGCGCCAAGCGCCGTCTGCATTCCTTCGACAAACTGGTCATACAAGAACTGGAGGCGCGACAATCCGTCCAGTCCCGGCAAAGCTTGGTGCATCGACTACTGCTTGTTGGCGAGAAACACGGTCGCTTCACATCCGGGCTCTATCCTGGCCGTCTCGTGACCTATTAGTAGTCGCCAGCGTGTTAACCTTCGTTGCAATGGCCACCTTCGCGGTGACCCACTCCATCTTTTGAGAGCCCCTTTTCGTGGTATTCCGGGCCTCTGTGTGGAAACTTCTGCGCCGCCAAATTACCGCGGTCTCTATCCAGTCCAGCAGCCTCCGCAACCACCTGGAAATCCTCCAGGAATGTTCAGCCATCCCAACATTCAGAGGGTTTGGGCAACGGGTTCCTCTTTCTCATTATGATCATTGCACCAAATGAAAGTTAGAAGGCCGTCGCTGCGGAGCTATTTATTGGGAATCACCAAGTACATGCAGATGATCTACCTTGCTGGTCCTGTGCGGGCGACTTTAAAATCTGGGCAGTAGCTAGTGATTATGGTGGTGTCGAACTTCTTCAAACGACACTGACATTCCTCTGCAACGGAACCCGTCCAACATTTGTCACAAATGCAATCAATCATGCGTTCTCAGGCACTTTTTGTGTTTTTTGTTAATGGTAACTCTACCTGATTTATTAGGATGATATCTCAGATCTATTGAATGAAGATGGCTACAGCTACGGGATGTATTAGTGTTTTTAGGTCACTTGGCCAAATGCTTCTGAAGATCTTTCGCACTGTCTTCAGTACAGTTTGCTCAGCTCTGCTATGCTATAACCACAACCTCGTATACAGTTTACCGTTGGTTCGTCTCATACAAATTGGACCTGCATGATAAATACCTCATTTACGACCGTATGGTTATACATAGTCGCTGGATAGCGCTTTAGCTACCACTGGTTTGTCGATAACACTCGCAGCGCGTGTATACAGAAACCCCTTGATAAACATAAGCCAACATGAGTGGACAATTTATCCAGTTGGCCCCCCATATTAGGTCACAAAACTGAAAGATCTAAAGGTTGTGGTAATAGTGACATTCGTGCCTTAGACTGCTTTTGGAGTATAGACAACTATATGCATTCCCAGTTCTCATTAGGGGGGTTTAGATGCGTTAGCCGGGCCAAAGACACGGTTGCAACGGTTGAATCTATCCTCGCTGGAACATTGCAGCATATGACGTGCTCTACCGTACAAGTGGAGGGTGCTACATGATACAATCGGTATTATTTTAGTTGAAAGTTCAGCTACTCATCGACTTCCATTCAGTCTTCTTTTGAATTGTTCCATCACTGGCCTCGGGACCCGTCAACTCGTTGGAGGTAGTAGCCGTGGAATCCGAAGTAGATTTCAAGAAGTCTAAGGACTTGAGACCGAGGACTACATGATGTTATTGCTTATCCAGAACGATTCCCGCTGGAAAGACATCACACCACCGTGGAAGTCTCTCTTTCAGCTTGTGTACCTTCTAGACGCGCCATATATAGATGTATTTAACCGACCAATCTCTCGACACATTTAACCGTAACATACCACTGGACTTGGGAAAAAAACTTTCGTATTAATCTTGTTTATAAAAACTGTGGATCGCTTTACAGTAGACGAGAAGGGGACCTATCAGAGAAATACACAACACAAGCATGCTTCATCAGTAGTATCCACAGTATCAGTAGTATCACAGCAGTAGCATGCTGTCCCGGTTCTCCACTACTCTTTATTCTACTATGAATTTAATAGAATGCAATCACTTTGAGATAAATTTGAAGATGAAATTACCCTTAACACTCTAAGATTCCTTCCCCGCATTGCGGTTTGCATACCGTACTTCCGGATACTTTCGAATGTGCACTATGGACAACTGAGCATAACCAGTTAAATGCAGAAAATATTGAAAGGAATCAGTCTACGAACCACGGTCACAACACTAACTACGGCGCTACGAAACGTCGCAGAGAAAGACACACCAGCTAGGACCCTGGAGTTCAAAACTACAAGTTGCAAGAGTATTTGCTCCCGCGGATTTCCAAGGATCAGGTCCATGTAAACGAGCTTCGTACATGAGGAAATACGCATATCATTTTCAAATTATGACAGTCGGATGTTACAAACGCCCACCACTGAAAACAATTAAGATGTCGTGAGTATCTCAATGGCAATGTGCCGGAAACAAACAAGGAATCCAGGGCATATGAAAAAATTGTCACTGTGAATAACTCAACAATAATTTCGGGAAAATCTGGGGGATAAAAATGCTGTATAAAAGACATGCAAGAAACATAGAAATGAAGTGAGCAAAACAGAGTCAAGTGAACATGAGGAGTTGGTAGGAACGCATAGTGTCTCAGTGATGTAAATTTATCTGCTGATTGATTTGTTGTGGTGTTCAGCTTCCGTCATTTCGACATCGTCATAGAGTCACTCTGGAATGTTCCAAGGAATGTGTCAGTTTGACGGTGATCGTACGCTTATTCGCATTCTTTCAGCAAGCGCAAAACGGATTCTGGAATCATGTGATTTCACACAGGACGGTACGCTGTACAATCAGTACAACGTGACAGCAATGATGCACAACCTTGCACTTGCTCATGAATGTTGAGATGATCAATTCGGTCGGTTGATCTAAGTAGACCGCACGATTGATCAGGTAGTTCAACCGAACTCAATCCACTGGACTATCCTCGGTGAGATTATCGGGACCAAGGGGTCCACAAGAACAGATTCGGAATTCGTGACGTGTTGATGAGCAACATTGTGGTGATGTGCCGTGATACTACATAAGATAATTTAGTAGGTGTCCGTATAAGTGCGTGAGGGCGAGAACGCTTGTGGAAACAGAGTACCAGTGAACATTTTGAGGAATGCATTCCATAGCATATTTTATTCGGTGGCTAGTTTTTTGTCCATTATTTTGTTTTATCTTATTTCAGGAAGGATTCCCCCGTGGTGAAATCCAGGTGACGGTGAAAAACAGGACGGTGATCTTGTGAGCGTGTTCAAATCTGATGTGAATTTTCGTGAAATAACCCTCAACTAGTTTTTCATTTTTTCCAGTGTAAGCGTTGCATTCAATCCTCCAAATGTTGAATGGACGCTGGATGGATTGAGGTTCACTTCCGCAGCTCTATACTTTGTTTCCATACTGGCAAATCCATTCCATGCTGCTAGCTGACTGGTACCCAATCTCCCATCTTATCAATTTAACTCATATATGACCTTGACGCCCATCCAAAGCGGGCCAGCAGTTACCCTACTTTGCTAGATTGAACTTTGATTTCACGAGCTGTTTTTTCACACGAAAAGTGAACGCCTTACAACTACTCCATTGGCGAACCTCGCACGCTGAAACCCGGGATGGCGATTTTATATCAGCTGGAGGTGGCTGCAGGCCTTGCAATTTTCTGCGTTGTGTGGCTTTATTTTGTTAAATTCCGAATTTTAATCCCGTAGATGGAGCCAGCCTATGCCGAAATGCGGAGAATCACAATCAGCTGTTTCATCCCTATTGTGAATTATTGGCAGTGAACGTCTAACCAAACCCAAGGAGGTCTCGTAAACACGCAATTCCGGTAGTAAATTCAACAAGTAGCTCTTCTGTCACAGGTCGCTGAAGCCCACTGGGATGGACTCACAATTGGAAAGGGTCTGACAACATCATTCATCGTGTGAATTTTATCCTCCTTCTGATCTACAGGAAATCCACGAATAACTCGGAAGGACAAATTGATTCATTGATTGCTACTGCCACCTCAGTCCTGGATATTAAAAACGCGACTGAACAAGCGTTACATTGATATACATCCTGTAACTGCGAAGTAACCCGATTGCTGTTCAGCCGCTGGTGGCCAAACGGTTGAGTATTCAACCGATGGCTGGAAGTCCGCAAATTCCGAAAGCATTGCATGTCGTGAGATGAGTCCTGCTACTACTTCCCAGTAACAGTAAAATCGGTACTTCATGTCTTTCCTTCGTACACTGACTTTACTCACGCATTGAAATTACCGCGGAAGACTGTGTAATTCAATTCCACATCACCTTGTTATCAATGATTCTCTTCGTTACTAGTGCAGTTCTGATGAGTTCAAGCAAACAGCGGAAACCAATGGACTTGGGTGACACTCAATCAGGTCAGTTACGCTCACATCCCTGTCCACCTTATTTGGGAAGCTATGGACACAATCGTCCGGTTCAGACATATAATTGCGTAACCATGTGTGCATGCTTCCGTTATAAAATGTATCGCCAAATGAGTGAAACCCGAGCTTTTACGGCGAGGCTGCATGTTTATGCTAACCGATTTTTGGCGATTGTACGTCAATTTTATGTCGTGTTACACTCACCCACTAACATTCACCCAAATGAGTGAAACCCGAGCTTTTACGGCCAGGCTGCATGTTTATGCTAACCGATTTTCGGCGATTGTACGTCAATTTTCTGTCGTGTTACACTCACCCACCAACATTCATGTTTCGTTCATTCATCCTGTTCTGACATATACTGTCATAAAACTCGAGCGGTAGGAACACTAGTCAGAGACTTTAGCTCAAACTTGAATATTAAGGCTGCAAACTACAGCACTGAGCCGCTATACTTCTCACCGTTAGTGGGTGTGCGGATTTTGAAGCTGTGGTATTCCGGTCA
This sequence comes from Opisthorchis viverrini, assembly GCF_000715545.1. Lineage (NCBI taxonomy): Eukaryota > Metazoa > Platyhelminthes > Trematoda > Opisthorchiida > Opisthorchiidae > Opisthorchis > Opisthorchis viverrini. The sequence goes on from NW_008751794.1 coordinate 410,469, forward strand.
AGAAAATTATGGTTGGCTTCGCGTACATCAAGAATTAGGTATCGTTTAGTAATTTGGTTACTTGTTTTAAATTGCACCGAAATTACCGTAAAACACTTCCACATTTTTGAATTTCGGAATCGTCTAACCTATGCATGACTTATAATTTCACTTCAGGCATACATCATGCGAGATTGTCATTTTCAAGTCAGAAAACAGATTAAAAATCTTTGAATTTCACGATTCTCTCTTCAAGTCAACACAACTCAAAAGATGGTGACATTACAAATGACGGACAAGTAAAACGTGGATAGGTATGTACATGTGAACAATCGCGTGGAAATTTGCCGGCTGTCTACTGTGTATGAACAGAACCATTGGCTCGGGGGAATCAAATCTGCTTTGAATATACCAGATCCGTGGAATTCGGAGGGATTTCTGTGGATGAACATACACTTGGCGGATTCTGCTGAGTGGGCAGTTATGGGTCTTCGCGTATCTGACACCTTTCAATTGAGCGAACAGTACATTGGCCCGGCTATCAGCCAAAAGTGTATATGCTGTTTCATACACTTGCTTGGGATCGTTCATGATGGTTTATTACGGGAGATAAAAAAATTGACAACCACATGTTGAGTGTGAAGCGACAACCTACCCCTTAAATATGAAGACGACAGTTGAATAATTCACAGCTATAATTTGCGTGAATTGACCAGATTTGTCGCCAAAATATGTACTGTAGGCGGGATATCCTTTAGCTAAATCACTTTCGGAACACAAAGCGAGGGTAGCAGGTTTTGGCAGACCTTTCCTTAGGTAGCCAATCCACTGAATCTTGCTTCTCCGCAATCGCATAATTAGGATCAAAACAGAAGTTTCAAAATATTAACGTTAGCTCTGATGTGGCATTGTCTGAATGATGCCAAAACATTTGACTACAGCGTGCCCCGGAATATACTGGCACCGCTGAATTTCCAAGTGACGTACCTGGTTCGGACGTTTTCTACTGGTGAGTAACCTGAAATAACGATAAAACATCAGGTTTTATGTCTGAAATCAACTGAATCATTATAGTGCTGTTTTACTTTCTCTAAAAGTACATGATGAATATTAATTGGCTTTTCTCTTTTAATAAAACAATTGGGGGATGAGGAAAGTTGGACACAGATCTAAATGGCCAACAAACAGAATCAGTTGTGATGATTTACTGTGCTCAACTGTTTATCCAGGGATTTTTCTTGTGTAGACTGACGTGCTTGGCATTAATAGCGATACACAATAAATTAAAGCATAAGTATATATCTACGAAATTACACCAGGCAAAGAGGCTCACCAAATTTGTTGCTTCGTTATCGTTTGCGTGACGGCGTTTGTCAAAAAAACGCTCCCAGCTACAATTACAACCACTCGCAACTTTGAAAAATAAACGTCTTTCATTATTATCAAGTGCTCCCCTAGTTAACAGAATTTTAGTCAGTAACGCTTCAATCTAATAGCTGCATACGATTCAACGGAGTGAAAAAAACTATATTAGACGTTTATACGCACGGGGACTTATTCATCAGTTGCCCTAAAAGTGTACAATTTAAAACAGGTATTCGTCTACAGGGCTCGCTCTTTCGGTCAACACTTCTTGGAGATGTCCAAATGCATAAAATGGAAACGCTTCGAAATCAAAGTTCAAGAGTGTTTCGTGATTTCGAATCGTCCATTAATTCCATTTACTCCACTAGCTAAAACCGTAAACGAATTTTAAAAATCACATCGCGGGTAACTGCCCAGCACCAGATTAGGTTCGGTTATCCATTTACGACTAGATACCAAAGACGCTCTGCTGACGTGTTCGTGCAAAGCTACTTCAAAGGTTCCACGGGGATTACAGAAACTACGTTTTAAGTTACGTCACTTAGTAACATAGTGTTCGGGCTTATTTTCTTCAGATTTTAGAAGGAATGCACGGCTGTAAACGTAAACAACCTAGTTGATGCTTCGCTCAAAAGCGTCAACACCTGGAACCTGGCACCTGGAACCTGGTTGTCTTTTCTAACTGAAAAATATGCCCAACCATTTAGGTTAGTGTTGGTAATCATACGACAAAGAATTCGCGTGCAATGATCTCTGGAATGTGAACAATTTTGAGAAGGCTCTACTTCATACACAAACACAAGTGTCGCCTGATGCATGAACGCATTTGAAAATGACTGAGTGACAAAGACGAGATGACGTATAAGCTGAACCACAGCGCATCAAACAGCAAATAATTTTGTATCAATCTGACACTACAAATACCTGCAAGCTTACGATATTCACGTGATAGTGCGAGATTTTGAAGATACAATTTGCGATTACGATGTAGAACATTTCAGTGTAAAACGGCTAAAAGAGCACTTCCATCAAAACGCTTTCAAAACTAGGAGTAATCACAACAGCACCATTTCTTCTGTCGACTTCGCAATCTAGCCTTTCCTTCAGGCCCGATGAGGTTTGTGGTGCCCAGCCTTTTACGCGTTTCACTAACAGGCAAACGACCAATTAAAGGATTGGAATTCCATGTAGAACAAAACTCTGTCGTCTAGCTAGAGTATGCGCAACCACATTGAAGCGACTGGATATCAGACGAAGCAATGTTTTTCTCCTTACCGCTAAATTTAACGATCTTTGCATGCTTCGGAAGAAGGCCATTCGTTCAGCCCAGAGAGAGTACATCGCATACCGTCCGGATATAACTTAAGAATTGGAATTAGCTCCGTTCATTTATGATATTCTCAAGAAGAGTCTGCTCACATAGTGGCCTGAATAGCATTCGGGCCCAAGACTACTTACGCGTAGCGAATAGGAAGTTAATCGACAACAGCGACGAGGATGAACTACTGGGTGGAATGCTTCAAGTAATAATGAACCACCCGTTAGGTAAACTTGGGACCCCGAGGTCGGTCTAGCCTCAGTAGCATATGGAATACACCATGAAAAGCCATTAAATCCCAGATAAGCGATAGGACAGGATCTCNGACCACACCATGAAAAGCCATTAAATCCCAGATAAGCGACCTGTGGATAGGACAGGATCTTTTTTGTGATCCATAATCCGCGCATTTAAGAATTACGTAAACCAAGTTACAAACTTCGACTACACGCTCATGTGCATACTGAATTAATTCTGACGGAAGGCTCACCTGAAACCCATCTGCATCTTAGTTTTTGTCATGTTCATACTCAACTAGTTGTGTTTTTCATTTCGTTTTCGTTTAGTTTTTTTCATTTGGTATCGAGATTTCTTAGGACATTGCCTAGAGGTAACACATCGCTCGTAAGTTTGCTGTAAATTGCTCGACAACCCACGACAGAGAACTATACCTGCTTAATGAGCCCGAAACCGGTCGTCAGCTGTCAGTGAGATTTCGGGAAGCTTACGAACGGTGTAGTGCATCCTTGAATTTAAAAATAGAAAACTCAAAACCCATTCTAACCGTTTGAAAAACCAAAATTTTTCTACCGATCCCGAAGCTACGAGATGGATCTTCTTGTACAACCATCGTGTGAACTGGCTTTCACGAAACTGCCGAATAATTAGCGTGATGTTGTTGATCAGCTCGCTGTCCCGGAAGTTGCATGAGCCCTGATCATATGCTAAAATTTAAACACGAATAATCAATGTTTTCGTCAATTTTTGTTAGCTATGGCGTTAGAACCGAAATTAGCTAAGCTAAAGAGCCTCCAAACCAAGGAGGGTTTGGCGTATCCGGTTCATTTTCCTTAATGAAAGCCATTGACTTTTCTTGAAGACAAGCGCTTCGGACCACGAACAACTTATTTACAATACGGACGACAGACAAGAACACTAGAGCATCCAATCAAAAACGGAGAGTATATCCTCATTCGGAGTAAGCGTCCATCATCTAGAATAAATGTTTGTGAAAGAAGTTTTCTCACACAAATTCAGCGGACAAGCGACACTTAAAAGAATTTTGAGATTTCAAGAGCAGGGTTATTTTTCCTACGTAGTGTCGTAAAATTGGAACACGAAATACCAGGTTCATCATGGAAATCGCTTTTCAAAAAACTGATTTAGGTATTGTGCAAGTACAAACTGGCCGAGAGTATGACGATATGGGGTCGCAAAATGAGCACAGAATGTCCATTCGGTAATCCAATATGTCATTCGGCAACAATCCACTTTTATTCTCTTGTTTATGTGGTCTATGCTGTTGATACCGCCACCGCCTTTCAACGTATGTGTTTAGTTTTACAAAAACACATTCTTGATGTTTTGCTACACAACGTAGATCTGTGCTACGGGACACTACTATAATCTCCTACAAGCCGTCGTCAGTTAAAGTGTTGTTATAGCTCCAACATAACGAATAAACTTTGCTCGTCCTAGCCAGGTACAACATATCTTGTCTCGGTATTCTTTACTCTATATTCGTCACTGAAGAAGAGAGTTAGCAAACTACTTTTTCGAAGGTCATTATGAGGCAATAACGGAATCCCGAAGGTGCATTAATCCCAACTTTAGCCTAGAGGCCATCAGCTGGTTCGTCAAAATAGGCTATACTATCTGAAACATTACCCACTGTCGTGTCCTATCGTTGACAGTGTGGTCCATTCTGGCCAAATCTGAGTAAAGAGAAAAAGTACTATTCCAGGGATAATCCTACAGGTTTATCCGTGTCCTTGTGGTGACCATCGTGAGATCCAAGCTTTAATCATTGGTGGTCAAATGGTTGCCTGAAGCTTTACAGGTTCCACCACCAGTTGAAGTGTTAGAGTGAGCGTAATGAAGAGGGGCAGTGCTGTGCATAACCTCCCGATCGATAGTGAAATATTCGCAGTGATACTGCCAAGCCTGATGAAAGATTGGGCCCCGTACTGAAAAGGCTGAGCAATCACCGATATTTCCTATCTTTGGAAAATTGTGACTGTACATATGGAAAAACATGGTTTATACAAACATGTACAGGATTGCGTTGATGCACTTGAATTAAATGCTTCCAATCAATATGCCTGGATCGCTTGACCGCGATGGTCTCTCAGCAATTCGGGTACATGCATTTGTCATCCAGTTGTTTGTGTACTCATGAAGAGGTAATTAAAAGCTGTTCACCACTGTTTCGGAAAAGGATGCAGAAGACTTCGCGAAACCACTGATTTGCAAAAAAGGACGCAGACAGTTAAGTCATCAAGGCCACCTGAAATTCGAGTTTTGGTTTTCTACCAGATAACCTCCCAATTTTCTTTTAAAACATTCAAACTTGGATAATTCTCAACTATTGAGAGCCGGATTATTTCTAAATACTCAGGGGGAAATTAAATGATTTGCATCAAAAAAATAATTCAGCGTATTCTACAGAATTCCTACGCTAGCTAACTGCATTTTCCAATGAGTGGCGTTTACAGTTAGGCATTAGTAGGTTTCAGTACAATATATATGATGCATTAGACATTTGCAACACCATGTTCAACGAAGGATGCATGGTGAATTAGATTTGATTCACAAATCCTGTATAAGAGCACATGATGGGGGCAAACAATTGTGAATGAGAGAGCTGCAAGTCATGCAAGCTGACATGTGATCAGGTGATTGAATCTGAACTGGTAGAGGATGGAAGCATGACGCCGAAAATAAACAAATGAATTCAAAAAACAAAGATATATAAACATTACTTGATAGGGCCGATGGGATCAACATACATGGAAATTGGATGAAAAAATGTATATAGGTGGAATAATCAAAGTGTTGTTATTTTATAATACAATAACCGAAGGTAAGCAAGAAACAAAGTAAATTATAGTGAACCTCAAAGCAAAATCATTGCAATGCTACGTCTGTTCCCCTTGCCCGGTTCCATATCGTGTCGGAGTTGGTACTCTTATTCAACATGGGTGTGAGTCCTGTTTGGTAAGTCACTTTTTCATCCCTATCACTGTTCATGAGTCCCTCCGCATGGATTAGCCCATCTATCCTCAGAGTTGCGGTTCTTTGTCTCAAAATATACATTTTGAACCCGAATTAGTGAGGTAGACTACTGATACGGCACGCCTTGTGATTGGGCGTACGGTGGTTTGCGTTGGAATCCAAACAGAAATTTATTCGCCCCTACGTTGTCTATGTGGAAGAACCGTTCGTAGGTGCTTCATCCCACAGTGGGCAAAAACCAGTTGGCACAAGTATATCGTCTCTTCTCTGGATGGGTAATCAAAAGGGGCGAACTAGTATGTTGCTACAATTTTAAAATTGGCAGCAAAACTTTGGTGTGATCCCAACCATTCATTCTATTTGATCATACGCACTTTCGAGTCGGCTATGTGTCGAAGCGTGAATGCTCACAGAATTCAGCATGCACTCAATATTATTGGAGTGGGCTCACTCGAACCGTTGAATACATTTTGTGAGCAATTAGAAACGTCAAGTCTTAGGTCCATGCAATTTATGCACTTATCAGATGTATTTCACGTACCTTGCTTGTCTAATTCAATACCGTTTTACGGATGATCGCCAAAATTACGCCTATTCAGTCAAATATTTCGGCGCAGTCTGGCGCCGCGATCGAAGTATTGGGATGAAATAGTGAAAACAAACGTAGCGGCTTGACTATTATGCATGGGAATTTCGCGACTGACGTCCCACATCAAAGGCTCTGAAACTACTACTCTTAACCCAAAAATTAATCCAAAACTCTCAGTGCTGGCCAGTATTATGTTGAGGACTACCTAATTACGAGCTGCTCTTCGGAAAAACAAATGTCTCTATTGCTCTCCATGTAGTCCATTCCAAACGGACTCCGCAGCCCTCTCAGAAATTGAGAGCCGTCATCCTATATCATCCGGTTAGTTCTGTCGGTAGATCATAGTAGACAAGTGTTAACTTACATTGGGCTGACACGTTTGAAATTCTGGGTTTCAAGGGATGCGCTAATGATCATGTATGTCGAGCGTCTCGCTTTCGCCAAATGAAATTTCGTCATGATTACGAGACAATCAAACAAATTCAGTTGGGAGAATTCACCATAGTTATTGAACATTCTGAGCTGTTTTCCGTATTGTTGGGGACATACTTGTAATTTAATCATGCTCTTATGAAATCCTTTCCGCATTGTCCGGCAGGATGGAATTCCTCAGGTACCACAGACCATTATGCACTCAAATAGATTTCGTCGTCTATTAGGTCACCAAGTCAAACCTTTCATCCAGCGATAGCTGGTGAAACAAAATAAATCAGATTTCGCGTGTTCACAAGGCCACGGTAGCGAGAATTCCCGAAGGCCAAATAGTAATATCGTCCCAAACAGATCCGTTACCGAAGCGCTCTCTCAGAAGTCGGACAAATTTATCACACAGATCAAATGATCACAAGGCTGATGTACTCAAACCGGATAATTTTATTTGTGCTCTTTTTCAAACGGCCCAGTTGCAAATCTGAGAATACAATTCAGTCATGTTACACAGACACGCGTTTGTCTGCAGCACAGCTGTGTGGATGCCAGTCCTGAAGTTTCATCTATGCCAATCCTCCCCTGAACTGGAAAATCATTATTTTCATCGCAGCCCAGACTTATGCCACCTGACCATTGGAAGGGACAACAAGCCTAACGACTTTGGAAACTGTCCACCAAAGTTCAGCGCATGAAGAAAAAATAACCTATTTGAAAAATTAAAAGAGCCTGGCCCACATGTAACCCGATACGTATCTTCCGTTTCTGCGAAACTCCAAAAAGGGCAGGAAGTATCTTTAAACATTTTACCAACTTCGTTCAATCAATCGAGTTCTAAAATCACAATGTGGGGAATCCATGATCGAATTTGGCTAATGTTTGAAATTATGATGCCCTCTACCAATTTTATCAAACTATTTTCTCATAAGTCGAATTTTCCTCAATGAAACTCCAATTGCGAAATCGCGGATGCGATTCAACTGTTGTTTCTCTGACAGAAAGTGGACGTCTATAATGAGGATTCGTTGGAAGCGGTGTTTCGAGTGTGCGAAAGGTGTCCGGCAGTGAAGGTAGTACACAAAGACGGGAAGTTGCTTAAGTACTCTTGTTGTTTCAAGAACTTGTGTACGGATTTCCAATCCTAATTTTTTTCCATACTTCTTTTTTTTCGCAGACTATTTTTCTGATATAGTTTTAGTTGATCTTACTTGTCTCAATTTTTTATCTCTCGTTGCTTAACGTAATTGTGCTTTTTTCGGGGCATGTTTCTGTGTTTTTCTTGATCCTCGGTTTTTTTTAAATTTTCTTTTTCCAGACGTCCTCAGGTTTGGCCATTCATTTTTTGCGTTGCTTTATTTGATTTTGGGATAATTATTTCTTGACAGTTTGTTGGGTGGCATCGTGTTACTCGCGATTTTATGGGTTTTTCTTTAATTGTTCTATCCCACCTGGAGCCACCTAGAATCAGTATGTCATTTGCAACTAGTTCATTAGTCCATATAGCCCCACGTTCAATTTTCCGAATAATAATAATAATAATAATAATAATAATAATAACACTTAGTTAATCGGAGCGCCTCACTTTTCATAAATAAGGACGAAAATTCATCCACAAACAGTGCTGTTCGTTGGGTATACAAATGCCGAAAACAGTAAACGGGCTTCCATTATGTTGTATGTTGAGTGACGGTTGCTGGCAGCAGTCAGCCTTCGTTGATTGTTGAACACGAATATATCTGTGGCGTCCTAGTTGGTGTCAATTGCTAGCCAATACCACTTGCGTTTGTCTATTTTGATAGCATTGGATGATGCTCACAAATCCAGTCGGTGATAATTTACAACAAATTCGTGACCAAAACCCCCGAATTACGTCAGAGTGGTGAGGTCCTTACGTGTAGCTTCATGGTAATATTAGTTGCCGTGTATGGGTTTTTTAAAATGAATGTTCGAGTCTCAGTAAAGTGGAAAATTTAAATTTGTGCTTAGAATCTGTCAGCAAGGCTTGTTAACTGGTTAGAAAATTAGAGCAGCTGCCCATAATTTCTGAAGAGGGCGTATTTGATTCCATTCTGTAATAAGGTCATCCATGGACAATGTAGTGATGAAATGAACGGAATAATTCACAACCAGGACGACGTGAGAAAGGCAATTGTGTCAATTGGGCTGTCATAATTAGACCTGCTGAAGGATCATCCTATCCCGTACATGATGATACTGATGCACTGGCGACAAATTGTCTGACTCGCAGAGGTTCTGCGAGAATTGGCCGGGTATAAGAATTTCAGAATTCGAGGGGCAGAACTGGTTAGGATGTGAAGTGATTGATGATCGTTAACGAATATATATATATCCCAGCTAACGATGCCTTAACATGCCGCACAGCTACGATGCAGTCGATTGAATGAGTGAGCCATGTTGCAAGTACACTGAATTTCAGACCATCAGACCATTGGCTCTAAGGCATTTGAACAGGTTTTGCAAGCAAAAAGCATTGCTAGTGACAGTACTCACTTTTAAAATAAGTGATATGAGCAAGATTCTCCAGTTAATCTCAGCTGTCTCAGATTTCTAAGAGAACTCAGGGGACTGAGATCAACTACGGTTGTCTCATAGTTTCACCTGCACTGATATGCACGATAAACGAAGACCTGAAATGTATAGATATAAATTTCTATTTCGTAACCATTTTTTTCTAAACCCAACGACAAACCATTGGATTATCATAGTTAACAGTTCCAACTGGTCACCTGGTATATTCACCAAACATCCGCCAAATTTCTCATATTTTTAGACCGAGAACTCTTTATTAGTTGTTTCGAATTTACTGTTGAATTAACTGTTCTCCACTATAGTTGACCTTTCACCGCCTTACTTGCCGGCTTATTCAGATAAACTTCACCCTCGCGTTGTTAGACCACAGAGACATTGTTTAAGTTCAGCGGAGCTTCCTCGTATGTCTTAGCCAGCAAAAGCTGTGACGCCTGTAATGACGTTGCCCTTTCTGGCCAACTCTGCATCGGCAAGCGATGGGCTAAAACTCTGGCCTTCCGTTTATCCATCCTGGTTTTGTAACCGGCTGTCAGAAGCAAAAATAATATATTTTAACCAGTTGTTTACCACATTGGCTTCTTTAGCAAAACGGTATCAAAATTGGCGGTTTTGTCCAAGAAAAAGTCTTGTTCCAGCTGAACAACCGGGAATTAACATTCCTGAGATTTTTTGCTTCTGCATATTTTCGCTCCTTACCTTTCGTACCTCAGTGGAATTTACGTATTACGCTTCATTTATCAAATTTCAAACCGTCAGATGATTCCATGCAAACATGAGGTTATATACAACAAACAAGCATAAGTCCCTATCAGTAACCACAACCCAGTATTAGAATCATGTCATTCCGTACATGCAACGTTATATTTGAATGTTAAAAAAGACCTGCTCGATTTCCAAAAGTAACTGCTCAACATTTTTATCCTTTGAAACCAAAAGAGCATCTGGAACCTCTTCCCCACAAATCTAGTATAACGATCTAGGAATCGAAAGATAAAGGTTGGCCGTTTCATGCAAAATCCTGGGAAAAAACTACTCATATTGAACAGACGCTCAGAGTGCTGTTTCAAAGGGAATCTAGCAGAAACTCAGGTTGAATAGACGTCGACGTCGTCAGGACAAATCGGCAGTTGGCCACATTGAATCCGCTTTCTCTACAGACAATTGATTGCCAGTTTTAGATGCACGGATTTTCTGAAAATGAGTTTAATAGCAAAAGTTCGTTTACAAATACAAACAGAAGGAGACATTGCAAACTGCGGAATTTCCGTAGGCTTGCGGTCACATCCATTTCGAGCTAGATAAATCCAGTCAGCACTGACTAAAAGCACTATTTTGGAAGAAGCGACGACATGTAATTTTGACCCGTATACTGTGCACCGAGAAGAGTTGTTCGAGTAGATGACGGGCGTCAGCAGAACTGATTAAACTTCTCAGTCGTTGCTTTGGAAGACAAAAAATAACACTGGATTTTCTATGGAGGAAAATGTTGGTAGCTTAATTTTGACTACTGTGCACCGAGAAGAGTTGTTCGAGTAGATGACGGGCGTCAGCAGAACTGATTAAACTTCTCAGTCGTTGCTTTGGATTGGAAAAAATAACACTGGATTTTCTATGGAGGAAAATGTTGGTAGCTCATGTAGCGTAGATGGTTGTCGTTGGCTTGTTCGCTGAGGCGGGCACCAATCGAAGTGACACAAGTAGTGCGTTATTGTTGAGCGTAGTAGTGCGTAGCGCTGGGTGAGTGGTGGTGAAACGTTTGCAGTCAAATCGCCCAGCTCAGCGAAAAAGCCAACGACCACCATAACACTGGATATTGACCGCCGCACGGCCAAAACAAAGATCAATTTTCATTCACGGCAGTACCTTTAAATTTTAGGAATTTAGTGGTAATCTGGATTATTGTCTGATCTCGATTTTTGTCGAACTGAGAAACAAGTCACTAAATTTGCCAGCTTAAATAGTCTGAGATGACGCAAGTTGTGGAACGATTCAGTGTAGATGACCTGAACGGCAATTAGACAAAGACATTTCGCTTGTTTTGTGTGGCACACTGTCGCACTTTTTGGCTCTGAAAGACGCATGAACACCGAATCGGGGTTCGGAAAACAGATGGGACTTGAGATGGAGAAGTGTGAATTCAAGGGGGCATGCTGATGGCATATTTCGTTCCGACACTCAAATCTATTCTTACCCAAACAAAACAAGTTTGATGCATTTGTGTCCAGATGAAAACTTAATCGAAGTTCTTAAGCATAAAGACATCCAGAAATTGTGTTGCTAGTATTCTACTTTCTTTTCACAGTACCCCGTTCCCATTAATTTACGTAAACGTTTGGTAACTGTTGACCGTGCCATTCGCTGGTGTCTATTATGCTTGCACTTGAAACTGAGCAGTTTTTCCACAACTTGTCTAAATACAAGCGTTTAAAACACGTGATATGGCCTAATAGATGTATAAGCCATCATTTTTGGCCATAACATGTCATTCCACAATATTCATGCACCGAACACTATCGTCGTCCAATGTCCGCCGCCATGTAATTTGCGCTTTCTCAAACGTCGCACGCATCCATATTTGTCACGTGCGTGAAATGTTGGGCACCGGATAAGGTTTCCGCAGGTTTACACCTGTGAAAGGGCATACGTAGACCGTTCTGTTATTTGCAGTAGTGACAACTGACGATTTTGAAATCACAAAAGCTATGCGCCTATCATTCAGATGGGTCACAGACGTCAGTGGAATGGGCGCATGAATTGCGTCAGGCGGTAGTCGGTAGAAAATACTCCCTTGAAGAATGGGTGACGAATAAATTGCCGCCTATCCCTTAAAAGTGATTGGCAATACCGGCTGTCAGAAGCAAAAATAATATATTTTAACCAGTTGTTTACCACATTGGCTTCTTTAGCAAAACGGTATCAAAATTGGCGGTTTTGTCCAAGAAAAAGTCTTGTTCCAGCTGAACAACCGGGAATTAACATTCCTGAGATTTTTTGCTTCTGCATATTTTCGCTCCTTACCTTTCGTACCTCAGTGGAATTTACGTATTACGCTTCATTTATCAAATCTCAAACCGTCACATGAGATTCCATGCAAACATGAGGTTATGAACAACAAACAAGCATAAGTCCCTATCAGTAACCACAACCCAGTATTAGAATCATGTCATTCCGTACATGCAACGTTATATTTGAATGTTAAAAAAGACCTGCTCGATTTCCAAAAGTAACTGCTCAACATTTTTATCCTTTGAAACCAAAAGAGCATCTGGAACCTCTTCCCCACAAATCTAGTATAACGATCTAGGAATCGAAAGATAAAGGTTGGCCGTTTCATGCAAAATCCTGGGAAAAAACTACTCATATTGAACAGACGCTCAGAGTGCTGTTTCAAAGGGAATCTAGCAGAAACTCAGGTTGAATAGACGTCGACGTCGTCAGGACAAATCGGCAGTTGGCCACATTGAATCCGCTTTCTCTACAGACAATTGATTGCCAGTTTTAGATGCACGGATTTTCTGAAAATGAGTTTAATAGCAAAAGTTCGTTTACAAATACAAACAGAAGGAGACATTGCAAACTGCGGAATTTCCGTAGGCTTGCGGTCACATCCATTTCGAGCTAGATAAATCCAGTCAGCACTGACTAAAAGCACTATTTTGGAAGAAGCGACGACATGTAATTTTGACCCGTATACTGTGCACCGAGAAGAGTTGTTCGAGTAGATGACGGGCGTCAGCAGAACTGATTAAACTTCTCAGTCGTTGCTTTGGAAGACAAAAAATAACACTGGATTTTCTATGGAGGAAAATGTTGGTAGCTCGTGTAGCGTAGATGGTTGTCGTTGGCTTGTTCGCTGAGGCGGGCACCAATCGAAGTGACACAAGTAGTGCGTTATTGTTGAGCGTAGTAGTGCGTAGCGCTGGGTGAGTGGTGGTGAAACGTTTGCAGTCAAATCGCCCAGCTCAGCGAAAAAGCCAACGACCACCATAACACTGGATATTGACCGCCGCACGGCCAAAACAAAGATCAATTTTCATTCACGGCAGTACCTTTAAATTTTAGGAATTTAGTGGTAATCTGGATTATTGTCTGATCTCGATTTTTGTCGAACTGAGAAACAAGTCACTAAATTTGCCAGCTTAAATAGTCTGAGATGACGCAAGTTGTGGAACGATTCAGTGTAGATGACCTGAACGGCAATTAGACAAAGACATTTCGCTTGTTTTGTGTGGCACACTGTCGCACTTTTTGGCTCTGAAAGACGCATGAACACCGAATCGGGGTTCGGAAAACAGATGGGACTTGAGATGGAGAAGTGTGAATTCAAGGGGGCATGCTGATGGCAGATTTCGTGCCGGCACTCAAATCTATTCTTACCCAAACAAAACAAGTTTGATGCATTTGTGTCCAGATGAAAACTTAATCGAAGTTCTTAAGCATAAAGACATCCAGAAATTGTGTTGCTAGTATTCTACTTTCTTTTCACAGTACCCCGTTCCCATTAATTTACGTAAACGTTTGGTAACTGTTGACCGTGCCATTCGCTGGTGTCTATTATGCTTGCACTTGAAACTGAGCAGTTTTTCCACAACTTGTCTAAATACAAGCGTTTAAAACACGTGATATGGCCTAATAGATGTATAAGCCATCATTTTTGGCCATAACATGTCATTCCACAATATTCATGCACCGAACACTATCGTCGTCCAATGTCCGCCGCCATGTAATTTGCGCTTTCTCAAACGTCGCACGCATCCATATTTGTCACGTGCGTGAAATGTTGGGCACCGGATAAGGTTTCCGCAGGTTTACACCTGTGAAAGGGCATACGTAGACCGTTCTGTTATTTGCAGTAGTGACAACTGACGATTTTGAAATCACAAAAGCTATGCGCCTATCATTCAGATGGGTCACAGACGTCAGTGGAATGGGCGCATGAATTGCGTCAGGCGGTAGTCGGTAGAAAATACTCCCTTGAAGAATGGGTGACGAATAAATTGCCGCCTATCCCTTAAAAGTGATTGGCAATTCGGCCACAGCCACTAGACTGCTGGCTTAATGGACATTATACGGACACAACACCGTCAATGATTGGACATACGCAAGCAAATAGCTCAATATGGACCTATGCTGTTAGGTAGATTAAAAATACATGCAATCGATAGATCAATCTGCGCGCCGCTTTTCACTCACTTGCAAACTGAATTGTTTGAATGAACGATTCAGCTGACTGACAGCTGAGTCTATCCTCAATGACATTGTTCGGTTAGATGTGTTGAACAGCAGCAGCTATTTATTCAAGATATCTTATATTGTAGTTCATAGTAGTCAGAAGAACACGTAAGTACAGACACGGGTGCATCGAGTACACGCGGCCAAACTGGTCCGCTTTCGTGGCAGGTAAGCAAACAACTGAGTCACATATCCAGTCAACCCATAGGGATCACGCGAGCCAACCAATAGGACAAATCCAATCAGCCACTCAAGTTACATGTCAGATCGATGGTGCAACGACGAACGGACACGCACACGCACACGCGCAAACTCACACGCCGAAGCAGCTACTACATTCCAGTATACCTAATTAACAAAGTTCTATTCATAAGGTTTCTCGAAACACATCGTCAGTCGGCGATGGCCTTCGCCCCTCCGGAAGCTCATCATGTAGGCGCAATCCTCAGGTTTTCCTTAAACTTAGCTAAAAAAATAAACCGATTTGTCCAGATGAGGTCGCAATATCCCACTGAACTTTATCAGTGTTGTTGAATTACGGCCTGTCAAAGAATATTAAGGTCTTGTAACAGAATATTTCTATGCTAGTCAACCTCAGAAACCCAATGTTTGCATATGCTTTTAAAAGCTTTGCAGAACGTCCCAGCATTTACTCATTCCAAGCAGCCGAGTGTAAACGTCGGTTGGAGAGCTGGGGAAAACTAAAAAGTACTTAAGCGTCGGATTTGACCAGTGGATGTTTTCAGACGAAATCGATTTCGTGGATACTTGTCCGTCAACACATTCACAATAAGAATCAAGCTGCTGTTCGAAATTCCCTCATCCGAATTGCTAAATTCCAACGAGATTGCTGATCCATCTCTTTGCTCTATTTTGGCGCAAATTTATTCGTGCGTATGGTTGAGCAGAAACCACGTCTTGTTTTGGAAACTTTCGGCGGAACCTATAATTAAATCCTGAGTAACATAATTGTTCGAAAAATACTTTTGTAATTAATAATGGCTGACCCCGTGATAATGGTATTTCGTGAGAAATCGGAAAGTTCTACGAACGCCCGTCATATCATACCGGCGGCGCCTCAGAGGGATGAGGAATTGGTTCGTTAATTTACCAAAAGCAACCTAAACTCAAGCAAATGTTCACACTGGATTATATGAGGCTGCCATATCGGTTTGCGAAGTGGGATAATATGTAAACCTAGCGTTCAATCATAGCCGTGACCAACAAAACTACGCCATGCGTACTGTTCATAGATCTAAGCATTTCATCAAGTTGCAACTGCTATATCTAACAGCAAAACCCACAAAACTTCTTAACAAATCATTGCGTATTTTGATGGTGTTTAGTCAACTCTGGTGGCTAGAGTTCCAGTTGCTGTGGACAGTCAAACGTTTGCTTCCAACTTTATAAGTTCATTTTGGTAAGTTAAGAGGTGTTAACTACAGTCGGCGTCTAGAGATTAACTGAAAACATGCTTTTCCGGGGAAGCATTTTACCGTTTTGACGTAGAAGGATCGACTAGAAGTTTACGGTTTCAACACTAACTTTATTCAAATAGTCAGTTCAACTCTGTAATCAATTACAAAGTTGTCGACTTTATATCATATTTGTTGTCAGAAATATTCATGAGAAGCATGCGTGATTGATCGTGCGGAAACCTGTGCTTTCCTCAAGTTATTAATTATGCGGTTTCATCCAACATGTTAGAAATTCCGTAATCTATATGGTGGATGTGAAATATACTGCAGAATGTGCATAGTATGTTTGACACTAAAATTAGTCGTGCGCTTTCGACTGCCCCTTGCAAAACGAATTGCATGCAATTGAAGTCGCCAAATAGGTGTTTTGCGTTAATTTTTACGGAAAAGCCATGCGGACCACTGACCTTTCCTGTTCCCCGTTGTGTTTGTGGAGGACGTAATGTTAATATAGGCAGCTCATTTTTCTTCAACTTCGCTGACACAATAATTATATGGGCCGCAAAATGCTTCGGGCGAAATACGGAGTAGTGAAGTTTGTAATCTGCGACGAAATGTTGGTCTTGCATAATATACCGGAAGCGAATAAAATTCTCGTTGCGATGTTTCGGACTACGGACATCAAACGACTTGACCAACACAAGTAAAGACGAAAATTTGATTTGATGGATTGCCTTATTGGGTTTTTACTGTATTCACCGGTGTGCTGCCATATTTAGCTTGGCCTATTGCGCTCTGGGTTGCGTCTATACGGATTGGGAGAACACACTTCCAAATACGCCGAACGTTTTACCGAAGAGCTTTCAAGTACTTATGATGGACTGTTCCCTTTGAAAATGCGCCATTTTCTAGACTACTGTAACCCAGTAATAATTAATAATTAGAGGAAACGACGACTTGCTGCAGCCAATCCTTTGTATGCAGAAAGCTGGTGGGCAATAACTGCGTCATATGTACAGTGGTTTCATAATAACGCGTGTGTAACTTGATGCATAGAAGATGAATGAAGTTCGGATTTCACTTATGCTAATCAGCTGTCGTCATCATTAGATAACTTGACCAATTTTAGAAGAAATCATATGCAAAGAGCACGCTTGATGTGCCCTGATGGAAGAATATTCCATCATCCTCATGCTTTGCTTCAACTTTCTAGCTACTCGTGTTGCGAGTAGTTGTGGAGAAAAAGGATGCTTAATATACATGATACGACGACAACAAAGTTTGGCGTTTTCAGTAACAGGGAGTAAAGAGAAAACGGCATTTTTTCTGTACGGTTAGAGATTTTTATGCATATAGAGGAGCTAATATGCATTTGAATGGCTACTCCGTGGTTACTTTTATTGTTATAATTTTTATTGTTATTTATTTCGATTACTGTTTTTATCCCGGAGGCGTTGTGATTCAACTACATTAGGGTTTTATATACTACCAATGCTGAAAAACATTCTGAACCTCATAATGATATTCTGTGTTGACCAGTTCACAGCTTCTTACGATTGGGTTTAGTATACTCTCTGACTTCCTCAGACGTCTGCCGCTTGAAATGTGAAACATCAGTTATTGATAAATTTTTGACGTATCACATATAGCTTATCAACAACCAGGGTCTACGTTGATATAGATAAAACTTATTCCACCTATACAGTGATAAGACATTTCAGTAGCTGTTGGCGAAAACAACAAGGCAATGTTACAATATTTGGGTAGCTGCGTCAAAACTGTCAACGTATTCTGGTCCAATTTGAGTGGGCTTCAATTTTGCCCCACGAATGGCAGCCTGTCGTTGGGTCGAAGTGAACTGGTATCCTGATGTAGATATTGTTGAGTATCTTAAGTTATTTGAAGACTTTTGTGCGCTTACTAGTCCACATACAGACTACTAGAGGCTTGTCATATCGACATGGACGAAAGGAAACACTGACTGCTATTCAATACTGGATAAATCAGACGACGATCCAAAGCATGGCTAATGAGATATGAGCATAACAGTTGCTTTTTCCGAATGCCTAGGCTTGTCTCCACAAAACATAACCGTAACTTGGAACCAAAACATAAGTCCCCCGAAGATAGATATCATCCAGCTCTTGTTTAAGAGGAGTGACACTATCTAGAAAATATGCGTAAAATGCAGAAATAACAAGAAAATCGTGAAGGCTATCGTTCCCACAAAACAAGATTCATAAAAAGTATCAATGCATTCAAAACGGGAGCGTATATTTTCGCTATATCGCCGAGGGAACTCAACACAAATATTATTTGAAAGAAAACCAACATTATATCCATCCCACTGCCTTTGGGTCATTACCAATTCGAATTATGTGATTGGCATCACAAATCCGTAAAACCCTGGTTTTCTCAGAGACGATAACACACGGGATACACATGTGGTAATAACACTTTCTCAATTTTAGCGTGGAGTACACTTGTCAGTATGAAGGTTTGAGGTTAGATATAGCAAACGCTCTGATCGTTTTGGATGTCGGCTATATTGTTGATTGCTCATATAGCCCGTGTTCCTTCATATAATTATAGCAGCCAGTGACCGCAATAGACGACGCCTAGGTGCCACTCAGCCACTAGGAAAGACAACATTTTAGGAAAAGTAAGGGAAGATGCGAGGTAGTAATTCCGTTTGAACAAGCACAGTGTTTCAGGAAGGACCTAGCGGAACGAAGCATCTAAATTTTTAGACAATTTAAATGAGCACATCCTACTTGTGTTGATTACTAAGCGTGTCTCATAACGTTTCGCGGCATATGCAATTAGAGTACGCTGGTCTCTACCAAGAAATGACATACACACCGTTGCATTTAAATTCCGTCTTCGTTATCGTTGCCAGTCACCCACACACTCCAATAACGGTATAGAACAGAAACCGTTACTTCTCGTAATAATTGTTTAATCGAATATTATGCAGGCCATAACCATAATACCTTTATACGCTTTATTTCTTGCATCGTACTCGTTGGCTGACATTACTTTACAAAGTCATTTCCTTTCGCACTCATGAAGCCACCTGCCTCTGCCATACTGTGGAGACATGAGCGATCGGAGAAGACCGACGTTGGTATTTTAGTGCGGGGCGCCAAATACAGTTAACTTGCCTACGTCTGATTTAGTTTTTTGTGACTTCAAGAATAATGCAGTTGGTTAAATGTTATCTGTACCTTTATGATAATACTTCCTCCAGATTTACGTGGTTTTACGAATCGTGAAGCAACCGTCGGTCATCGTTGGGAACATTCATGACTAAAGCTTTCCGGCCAAAATTCAGAATCATTGGTATAGCTCTACAGACCTAAAACAATTATTTCTACGAGGTTCAGTTAATAGTTCGAAGTAAACGAATGTACTGCACAAACCTGTATTAAACGCATTGAGAGATTTCTATGAAATTATCTGCACACTGCTTCGTAAGAGCCTCACGGGCGCGGTATTTTGGAAATGAGCTCTCTGTCTGCCAATGTTCCTTTGCCCTAGATTGTAGATTGTTTGTTCTGCCATCGCACATATTTTTAGGATAATTATTAGAACTGACGTTCCTATGTATGGAAGAAATGTGCTTTCAGTTTTGGGAAATTACGTATAATCTGATGGCGTGACCATGGGTAGTCCGCTGGGAACCTTATTAGCAGACTCATTTGCTTACGTGATTGAAAGACAGACTGCTGGCCATAATTCAGTTACGAATTTAGAAAATAATTCAAGGGACAATTCATTTTTGCGGACCGCAAAAGCTGAAGGCCTATACAATCATGCAAGTTATTTACACATCAAGAGCTTTTGAGCGGGAATCATTGGCATTCTAAACCTTGTGGGATTTATTTCACCAAAAGCCCAAACGATGGCTTTGTGCATTCTGTCATATATATCGCATATCAATGTACATGCAAATGTGCTGAGACCTACTTTAGCAGGACAAGTAAGAACTCGTGCAACTGCGTGTCAGAGCACTTTCTTTGAAAATTATGCCACGTGACTAATCGACTGATGGAGGTTTAATGCGTCGCAACGAAAAAGCGTTCTATTTAAATGTCATAAATCCAACACCGGCTTCTAGACATCCACTGTGCAATAGAAGACCGAAATGTGGTCGTGTTGAGCAATAAATGCCGACCCAACATGTATGCACGAGCAGCATGACCACCTACTGATTGCCATAGAAGTAAGAACCGGACACGTCTGGTCCACGATGTGGTGTGGGTCTTTCTTTATTCCTGGTTCTTCCTAGCTCACAATTTCTCGTGGCTTTTCAATTTTCGTTATATTATTCAGCTGTATTTGCTGATTAGTTGCACGTAGTGGACGTAATATCAGGTTCCGTTTGACTGGGGATATTCAGCTGAAGACTGAACAGCGAAATACATAGGCTGATTTAAACAAATGGACTGCTTCAAATGAAGGTTCTTTATTTCTTTCGGAAGGAAATGCCTCCTAGCTTCACATGATATAAGTACTAGGTCTGAGGTACATCTTCTGTGAAACAGAAACTCGATGCATGGTTTATGTGCACAATTATTTCCTGCGGAATGAAACGACGAAAGCTGTGTGCGGATAGGTCACTATTATTCTCAGTTCGACCATCCCTCATACACGCCAAGGAATTGTATGCTAATCCCGGAGGTCATTTATCCTTGCTTTGGTCCAAGTAAATTTTGCATGGGAACACGTAGCTTAATACTACGATCCTTCACAAAGCAGATTCACTTCAATAACCTTAATTGTGTTAACTTTTTTCTAAAGAGGGTATTTTTATTGCAGATTTGTTCAAAAACCAAATCGATTGTCTGCGTGAGTGGCCATGAAATTATATATTCTATATTTTAAGGATTACTAACGGTTGTTTTCCATGTTTGGATATATTGATAGCAACATCCTAATATCAAATGCGATCAACCTGAGGCTCCGAATAGCCTCGAACTTACACACGATGATCTACGTTTACTCATTCGTAACACGAGAATGGTTTGCACTGAATGCGCTGATGCCTTCTCAAATCAAGTGTCTCGTGAATCTCACCTAATATTTGCCATTTCAGATGCACCTGCCTAGAAATAAAAATAGAATACTCAATTGAAGCGCTCTACCAGCTCTCATTTTCCCTTCCGCCAGTGCTGTTGAACTTCGCGTTTCGATTAGGAACACAGGGAGACTTACGATATCTGTATAAGCATATTTCACGCCCGACTTAAAGCAATGTAGACTGTAGTGCAATCGTGTCATCAAGAACTGTGACATCTCACGTAATAATTCTTTATGAAAAATGTTTTCAGCTTATAAGCTGTTCACGGTGTTTGGCCCGTTTGTTAAGGCCAGGCGTCATGTTTTTAGTCACAAATAGAGACGAAGATACGGGACTACTTTCGAAGAAGCTCGACACAAGAGCCGTGGAGCAGCCTCCCTGTCACTATTCATTCTAAGTAGATATATTATTTGTCTTACTATGTTTTGCCAAATGTTGCCTGCTTACAAATGGCTCACTAGTTTAGCTATATATCTTTTGATATATCTGAATTACCCTGACTACTACGACGTTATCAGTTATGCAAATGGGCGTGTTAAAGCCAGTCAAGTGGAGAAGCTGTGGAAAAGCAATCTACTTAGTCATGAGCGGAATTTAGAGAGGTCAGCAATGGCAACAGGAAAATAAGCGTACTCAGTCTGCCATCTAATGAGGTGGTTTCAAAATGTCGATTGATTCATTTTTATTAGCAAAGTATCTAAATACACTCAGGACCAAATGTATGTATATTCCTGAACGATGATTTGAGGGTGAATCGTCAATAACTCATTGCAAATATTAAACACCGATTCCATTTTCTCTAACAAAAGATCGTTAGCGAACCAAAGTTAACCAGCGGTTACCATGCAAACAAATTTATCATTTTAATTTGGCGGCCATACAAACTCTTGTTTCAAGTCCGGAGCAATCGTGGCTGTACAGTATAGTGAACAAAAGTGATAAGTGACCCGTGGTACTAAACAGCAATGCAAAACGCCGCTTCTCAAAGCGCTACATTCACATTATCATTTATCATGGACAACATTGTCACAAACCTAAAATTGAATGCGAGCGACGAATGAGAAAGTTGTAGCGGGAGAATGAGTTAAAAAAAGATAAACATCTCATTCGAAATCTAGCCAACAACAGTTCCAGTCAGATAGACTGAATCCCATCGAGTGTGAAAATTCTGGTGTAGAATCACGAACAACCGAATAAAGGACAAACACCTCTGAATGCCTTTAAAGGCGTGGTAAGTGCCAAAACAGTCAAGACTTGCACGTTGGGCACGAAGTGTCCGTAGTACTGGGTCTCGTGTGAGATTCAGTGGCAAAAATGTACATTCAGCGCAATATGCAATGCATAAAAGTTTCGCAAATACGCACGGAGCCCACAATATCAACGAAATACAAGTCACTTACTTTGACTTTAGGAAGTCCCAGTCCAATAACAGCCTTGGCGGATTCCCGGAAGTAGATCCTGGATAACAAATGATCATCGGTTGGTGGACCAAATTGTCTAAGTCGCCGTCAGTTGCACTTCGGGCTGAGTTTGTGGCGAAAAATATTCATCAGCACCAGAATTCCGGTTCTTTCTGTTACATACAATCACTCCGCGCCTATTTGTGACTATTCTGAAATCTTACAAAATTATTCGATGCTCCCGATGAGCGATTAGGTCACGGTTGGTCAAGGACGTCAAAGTGCTCTCAACTCTTCGAAGACGGTGTATCAGAGCGATTAGGTCACGGGTGCTCTCAATTCTTCGAAGACGGTGTATCTCAGTCGACGGAGACTGTTTGCGAGTTCCCTTGTAACCCGATTATGCCGAGCCCACTTGGTCACAGCGTCCGCGACATAAGATCATCTGGCCACTTTGACCATGCCGAGCGCTTCTAACTCACCTCCTGAACGGGTTGCATCGGACGTGAATACCGAGGATAAATAGCCGAGGAAACACTCGTTCTGAAAATACGATCAATCGATTAGTAAGAGGTAAAGGGATCGAATGTGGTAAGCCATGACCGTGGACGATGTTGCGCAGGTTATCACCCCCAATCAGCCGCCAGTTCTTCCTTAGTGTTTACGGATGCACCATGGATTCAGACCGGAAGGCTGAGATCCAGAACAATCTCGCCAAATGCAGAATCACTGACCACTTTGGGTAGTACTCGGTATTGTGTAGAAAGCAGCTTTTTCGTACGCATTCTCCGCTGCATCAGCATTGAAGCACACTGACTTGGGATACTAAGTCCCCCACGTTGCTTACCGGCGTGGATATAACTAACCAGGTTGTCCTTCAGTAGACGTAGCAAGCCGCAAATATATTGCCTGATGTATTTATCTAACCTTCTGAGCGTGTTTCGGTGAACAAGACCGAGCACGAGGGAATATGTCATGCCCAGTATCGGGTAGTTCATTGTGATCTCTATTCCTTGATAATGCTTGAACAGGGTACGCGTCACCTCATCGAGTAGTTTGAGCAGGTGCTATCGGTGGCTGGATACCCCGTTCCGCTTATAAGCAAAGGGGATGCCCAGACATGTTAGGGTGTCTGTCGAACCCAGAGGATTGAGAGTCCTCGGTAAGGCAAAATGGTTCTACTGAGATTGCTGTCGCCCGATGTTTCATGCTCCCCACACATGACCATAACTTTCGTCTTTCGGGCGTTTTGTACCATACCAACCCTTCCCAGCTCGACCGCAGCAGCTTCGAGCTTCCCTTTAATGCAAGCAATCTTTCTGCGCACACGACCAGTCAACAGTGAAGGCAAAACCATCTACCAGGGTGTTGTAGAATTGGTATCTTAGTTGCGACATCGACAATTTAAGAACCTCATCCATTGCCATGATCGATAACAATGAGGAGAGTGAATATTTTTGCCTCGAACCTCTGTGGCAGTGAACCCTGGAACTGGAGAAAACCACTACAGCATTATCATAGGACTGTGCGATGTATCCAACTAGAGGTGATGGTGCTCCAAAAGCCTCGCAGATCTGACGGTTGTGTCATCCAAAACTGAATCAAACGCTTTCGAGATAACAAACGCTAAGCTGAAAGACGAAGCAGAGAACAAGAAAACCACTAAGGTATTATCATAGGACTGTGCGATGTATCCCACTAGAGGTGATGGTGTTCCAAAAGCCTCGCAGATCTGACGGTTTTGTCATCCAAAACTGAATCAAACGCTTTCGTGGTGCTCCAAAAGCCTCGCAGATCTGACGGTTGTGTCATCCAAAACTGAATCAAACGCTTTCGAGATAACAAACGCTAAGCTGAAAGACGAAGCAGAGTACGTAACAGCGATGTTACCTCCTAACAGCCGTCTCGATGCCGAAATGCAAATTTATGTGAGGGCATTTGCAATCAACTACTCCAGCGATCAGCAAGCACCTTATGAAAGCAACGGACAAGAATGAATAACACTATAATCGGTCCCAATTTATTCTGGTGAAGTCGGATTTGGGACGTTCCGAACTGGGGTCATACGGACACGACACAGATTTGGGCGATAATGAGAGTAAGTTGAAATACCCAGCGTGCACGGTAGCTTTGGACTAGTGAGGGATCTTAGGCGTGGGTTTTCTAGGCCTAGAGAAGAATTACCAATTTAAAGTTTCGTACGGCAGACTTTCTCCCGTTACATGACTCGAGCAAGCTTCAGTAGGATGCTACAAACCCTGCGACTTCGCCGACTATCCATGTGTTTTGGGGTTGACAACACCTATTTCCAATACTGCTTGGCGTTCGGCGGTAGGCCGCGGATATCTTTGTATAGATCCCGCTACCCGTCCAGCACAGCAGGCGCTGCATCTTTCCGTCGTTGGTGGTATAGGGTCTGGATGGCGGCGCAGTTGGCTCGGCGGATCTGCTTTCGGCGACGCCGTCGGGATACAATTTTCCAGGTGCGTAGAAGTGTCCTGGAGGTCTAAAAGTAACTGTATTTGCTCCAGTGTCATGCTCCCACACTGCAATCCTCGAACAGATGCCAGAAAATCAACACTAGCAAGCGAACTGAAACATATGAGATTCCAAGAGTGACATGGTGGAATCCAGGGTTTGTTTAAAACAGACGCTATAGTCATCGGCTTCTGTCGAGTAGGCTACAATTTGACCGAAGTTTGATCAGGTCCACCGAGGATGAGTCGTCCTGTTGTGCTTTCCAGTTTAGCACTTGAAACCTGATTTCAATGTGAATAGCCGATCAATCAGGAAAATACTGCTCCAATCTCTTGAACAGTGCTTTCTGCGTGCCACAAGACGAATGTGAAATTTTAGCAAGCCACAAGACCGTTCGTGACTCTTGTTGGGAGCAGCAGGTTCGGAATACTTCACTTGACCAAGCTTATCTGCATTATACTGGGTGCAGTGTGCATGCCGGCGATGTTGACTTAGGCCAGTTTTTGTCGAAAAAATGCGGAGACAATCTACGCGGGCCAATCGGGTAACCATGTTGGTTCCAACACTTTCACTATCTTGAACTCAATGATGGCTTACCAGGCCAGCTTTCTATTTGCAGCACTTGCCAAATTCCTCACACAGGAGACCCACATGTCTCTATTATGTACCGGTCAGAACCGGTGTGGAGGCGCTAGAGGATTCTGGTGTATATTGTCAAAGGTGACCAGCACACTGAAACCAAACAAGGTGGTTAGCCATATCTGGAGTTGCTGAACTCTCAGCTCACCCAGACTGACGTACAGGCAATCCCGTCTGTACCACAAGGAGCTGATTCAGCTCTTATTTAGGCTTTCAATAACTTCCCATTCGAGATGATGAGTGGTTACTTTTGCTGGTTAACGTATCACACCCGGATACAACACAATAAAATGCCTCTTCAAGAGCTATACGTACCTACTTACTTGCCTGCCCAAGTAAAGCCTTTGGCAGATAACTCATCAAAATGCTGATAAACTTCCCCTTTTATAACATTCTGCAGCTAAATGACACCCATTTGCTTAATTTGTCACGTCTATTACGCAACGGCTTGTTGGATATTGTGTGCATAGTTTGTTTTGAAGTCGCCTAATGCTACATCTTAGATATTGTAGCAGCTATAATAATGTCATTTGAGAAATAAATCCAGTTTAGGAATATCACGCACAAGAGATTTAGCCTGGGTCCAACTGAGGCAGAACCAAAGATAGTTTTGTGATTTTTTCAATCTATTTTGAGGACGTCGTAAAGTCTGCATTTGAAATTAACCCAACGCTGAACGAAACTCAAGAAATTGCTCTTACATAATGGGTCCCTATTTGGAAAAATGGTTGGAGGAAGGTCAGTGAATTTTCAGTAACCCTGTGATTAGTTTCCAAAACTAAACAGTTAGCGAGTTTCCAAAAGCGTCAAAAAAGTATGCGTATAAGGTGAAGAATTTCAGAGCACGAGCGAACTTTGTGTGGGGTACCGGTCGACAATTCCACCCACTAATCTTAGGATGTAATCTGGGAGTCGTAGAATAATACACAACAATAATGACGAGGATCAACTGCCTTATCATTCATGTGAATTCTTTAAAAATCTGCTAGTTTTAAAGCTAATTTGTCCAACTGCGTTTTTGGATGTGGTCAATCTATCCAACACACTCAGAAGATGCGTGATTGACCATTTCTAGAGGAATATGCCAGACCTTCGAAGACTGCGCGAAATTCTTGTAAATATGCCTTGGAAAACAATGCGTCAGCCTCTTTGAATAGACAAGATGGTGAGATGGTACAACGATTAGAGCCGGAATTACGGACATAACGACCCGTGGTTCATACTAGACTGTTCATCTCGACTTCCCTCATCCAGACTTGGGTAACTTGGCAGCGTTCAAGACCTCGTGTTTCCTTAAGAGGATTTGGCGGCTAGACACAGGAATTTCCCCATGTGAAATATTTATTTTCGTTTTTTTAGGCGAGGCAGATAAGCAGCTTTTTATCCGGTGAATGAGATTTTTGAGGTTTTGTCGTTATTGCTGTGTTTTATTATCTCTCCAGCGGGACCATACATAAGTAGGCTGGTTTAACCTGAAAAAAATTTACCTTGTTACGGTACGTGGAGTATGGTTGTGCAAAGTGGCACATCCCAGTGAAGTATATGCCCCGAATACAAATCCACACGATCAGTGCTGACCACAGGCACAATATGCCTAAGACATATGGTGAGAAATCCCGTTTGATATAACAAGAGTTTTCAGAAAATCTAGGACTTCTATAATGTACGAGTTACATTTTCCTAATGCTTCGCTTACTCGTGTTTTTATATGATTAACTTTGGTTACCCCAGTTTACATAACTGTTCAACAAAATTATCTGTATCGTTGCATATGATATCAATTTTTGAATCTAATTTAGGTCCAGCTGAGCTTATTTCATACCCACGGAGCCTAATACAGCTATGACGTAATATCTCAACTCGTAGAGGTAATACAGAACGTTGCCCTAAAAGCTACCAACGCACACTATTTTTCCACGAGACATTCAGGGGAGGGGATGCGGAGAATCCCCAATGATCTTCGTCGACGTCTAACTTGTGCGCAGTAAATGGAGATATATCTTTTCCACGAGACATTCAGCGGAGGGGATGCGGAGAACCCCAATGATCTTCGTCGACGGCTAACTTGTGCGCAGTAAATGGAGATATATTGAACTAGGTGCAAACTACGTTCACAGTGGTAAAGCTTCCAAACTCTCTCCGTCAGACATGTCCTGCCTGAGAGACAGCTCTTCAAAGTTGCAGCGCAACATCACATGGTTTGAAGCGACTTATATCACCGCAGGTTTCTGATTCAGTGGCAAGTCAGCCTCTCAGCTAGTTTCTTCCCCGTTCTTGGAGAAGGTGTTGGTTCAAACACCCTTACGTTCGTCGATTGCGGTGGTAAACGCACCAAGCGATCCAGCGTTCCACGTGTTCATCGCCATTTTGCTGCGGTCAGATCCGGTGACAATGTTGAGGTTGAATAGCTATATTTCGTCAACTTCCATTAAAAATTTCAGTCTGTTCATACTGGAACGCACAGGCTGGAAAGACCTAGATGTCAAGATGCCACAAAAGTGACTCCCAATGGGTGTCCACGTAAAACGTATATTTCTATGCTGGCTACGTCATGCCAACAACAAATAAGCCTCCCAATTTTCGGACGTAAGTCCTAATTTTTTTGACAGAATTATCACTCCAATTGTCTAGCACCTCCCTCACCCCACAGAGAAATTACACAGACACTGACTAATCTGTCATCATCACGTGTAATACAACGCTTGAGTAGTGATATACAGTCAAGCAATCCCGAGGGTCAGCGGTTCTGCATACTTCCAGTCACTGTAGCAGTCAAAGGCCTAACGCCCGGACGAGAATTCGGACAACACTCAGATATCCTCACCATCATCATCGCGGCTGAAAAAGACAACTGAGAACGCCAGTGTTTCACTGCCGTATAACCAGGCAAATGCATAAGAATGAACACCTTAACCGGAAGGGAAATGGAATAACAAGCGTCCATGAGGTAAGCCTACCAGCAGCAGCTGAACTAGTTAGGATATCATCACTCAGTCACACAATCTGTGCCTGAATGAATGAATGAATGCCATCGAAATGGGTTAAATCCCATAGCATTCAAGGCGATGGTCCCGTGTACCTTATTCTGCAAGGCGGTCAGCACCAATAGCGCTCATCAGTTTCCCAGCAACTTTTATCCCCTCCTACCATATCAAACTCGATATCTCTCTAGTTTTCGCTACACTCGTTTGGGCATCGGGGATAACGCTCATGGCAGACGGTAACTCAACATGCGTTCACACATGTCGCAGCTATCGTGACAAGCATCAATAAGACATTCTTGCACGCCGTAGGTTTTTGTAAGTACTCACTGTTTGCTGGGGATTAGTCCTCTTTAACTCAATAATCTGTCATCAATCTTGGGTTACTATCATCTTGTATTTCCGTTTATGCATCCACTGTCGAAGAACTACCGATTTGAGTCTACATTATCTGGGGCTGCAGTAGCCGTCAATCGTCAGAAAAAGATACCGGGATTCTCATTAATTCATTGTATTAAAAGGGTCACAAAGTTTCTCAGTGAGTCTCGAGCGAGTCCAGCATCACGTCCCCCATGATCTCCAACGATATTCAAAACGACATACGCTGGATACCAAATCTCTTGATGATTCCGAAACAAATAACAAAGTTTCAATTTCGAGGGCGGTCTCCGGAAGATTTGCTCAAGACGAGCCAGTTCTCCCTGCTGTCAAATTATTTTGCCATTCATCTGGCACACCCGGTGATTTTCAGCTTTAGGGTGGGCATCAAGAAACAGGGTGCCTTAGGTTTGTAACTCGCACATACTTGGCAAAAATTAGAATAACATTAAGGATTCAGTTATGTACCGTTCTCAGTCGGCTAATTCGGAGACAAATCCACATTAAGCAGAACCATCGCTTCGTCTGCTAGTCGAAGAGCCTTAGTAGCATAATAAAGTCTCTGAGACCGCCGGCAGGTCTTGCTGGGAACTGTTCCTTTATTCTTAACGGACAACCTTCGATAATAACAATAAGCTCACATTGCACAACTTGGTGAACTCCGTCGAATGAGATGGCTCACAAGCATCTAGTCGTCGTTATATAAGCTTCGATCGAATGATCGAGCTGAGCGACCCTCAACCATCCAGATGTGCCGTGGCTGGAACTAATGTGAAGGGTGCAACAGCATAAGTTCCCTAAGTTTTTTTGTTACCAAAAGGCAATACAAAAACCAGCAGGTAAAACAGAGCCTGTCATCGGATTGGGCACCAAAGGCACCGAACTCCGAAACGCTTTCTTTCACTTTCCGGAAGAGCCTGAAACTCATGATTCACGGTCTTCCACCCAGCAACAGG
>NW_008751794.1:441595-456566 GCF_000715545.1 Opisthorchis viverrini
ATTGCCTGCCCCTGAAACCTCGTGAATCAAATGCATCCAGGACATTTGCTTCATAAACTACATTGCTCTCCTGGACTCGGACCCTTTTCAAAAACAAACGATTTTCAATAACCCAGATAATTCGAGCGAATGTTTGGCAAGCTCTTTACACCCACAATGTTTTTGTTTCCACAACACTACGTTGAATCATACCCCAGCCTCGTGCTTGTAGAAGCGCCGGTAGACGTGGAAAACAAATCTGTTTACAAGGTAGTTGTAGAAATTCTGTCGGCTGATTGGTGATGAGATTACTCCACGAATTAGCAAGGTCCATGCAATTATTGCCAGCCTCCTACACCTATGGCATCAAGGCAATATCAGTTTATCAGTCAAGGGTGGAGTTTATGTTGCGGAGCTGCAATCCACGCTGTTTTACAGATCGGAGAAGTGGATTCTAGCCTCAGAGGACATGCAGGTTCTTAAATCCATCTGCAGGTTCAGTGTGTGCCCACTTCAGTGCATGATAACTGTCGTTAGGATACATCACGTGAAATACAAGTATCTAGTAGAGAAATGACAATAATGAATTGACTTTTTTAACAGCTTGCAGGGAACATACCAAGCGGCCGCAACCGCAAGATCAGCTCATGGGCGCCTTATTTTTAGGGGCAAGAAGGTGTGAAGCCACACATGGATCTTCATGGATCCAACATTGCGTTATTAATACCGTTAGGGTGCTTCACTCCTGACCTTTTTCCAGCTGGTACACTGTTTCCTATGTACTTGTCTAGCACGCCAAATATTATTTTCCTTGAGTGGTCCGAAAAAAGTTGCACTAGGTGCCCATAATTACGTTGAACCCTATGAATGGAAAGTTTACTTCAGTATTCACAAGTTCTTTCACACTATTCACTATGCCAGCACATTGTGGGCATGCTTTAAGTCCATTCAAAATAAGTGTGGCCAAGTCACGCATCATCGGCTTTGGTAAGATGGCTTGCGAATCCGATCTGTGTGCTTTGCTTCCAACGATCATCACCAATTAACAAGTTCAGATTTTCAGAAGCCTTTGGTTATTCTGAGCACTCTGTATAATTGTCCCAGCTTTACCAAACAAGCTGGTTACTGCTTTTTAACATCGTGGCTGTCCATGATGTCACAGGAATTTATATTTACTAAGATGATCGATATTAGGCGGTCGCTTGAGTCTGTGACAAACGTGCACTCCGGTCAGTCAAATATAATGCCGCCTAAGAAGTAGTCCACACAGAGCGTTCCCATGTGTTAGCTCCCCTTTAGCTAACAAGAGTTGACGGTTTGTTTACACAAAATTCGCCTCTTAGTAGAAATTTTACCTCATGGTGCAAACATTCACTGCAATGATGCTTTGTTTGGGATGATGGGCAAAATCATAACCGGGATACACTCCTGATTTGATTTCTAACCAACCGGCTATGGTTCAACAGATCTGCACTGTCATGTTTATCCAAGGGTTAAAGGCTTCCCTCTTTATTACAGATATTCCAGGGATCGATTAATCAGTTCACATTTTCCCATGTTCATATCCCTGCATCATCTTAACAATAATTTGCAAATTGGTAAGCAGTCAAACGAACGACAGACCATTTCTTTGAAACAAACTTCGTCGCCAAATATTTGTTGGTCAGAATCCCTGATACCGCATATAATTCAAATCCTCCAACATCACCCGTTTGTAGGAGTTTAAAGGACACTTATTTAAATTTAGAAATACGGATATTTCATAAGGTGCTTTTAGTTCGGAAAGGTGTGCTGTTAAAAGTAAATCGAAATTATTGATGATATAATACAAGGATTCACAAAAACCGGCAAAATAAATACGGGCCATCTTAAAGCAAGCTTTATTCACCGGCTCATTTACCGAACCGAGTTAGATTTATAAACAGAAGATTAAACGTGTTTCTATCCAGGAGGAGCCTATCCACACAACTGGAGTGGCGTGCGCGTTCTTGATGGTGTAATTGCACAGTCCATTAGAACATGAAAAAGCTCATTTTGGTGGGAAAAACCCTCAAAATATTTGAACCCCCACCTTATGAGCGGTAGAGACGATCGATAACCCTCGACGATGTAACTCGAAATTTAACCGTCGCGCTGAATTTGCCTTACAGTCGGTTACCATGGGTGCAAATGGGTGTTTCAGCACAATTTTACAGGTTCTTTATTAACCGGATTTCAACGTCTATAGGCTGACCAACGCAGACAATGCTCGCCACAGCAAATCGGCTGCGGTCATTGCGAGTGAAACACACATCTGTTTTATAAAGCAATAAACGGGGCATTCAGCTGAGTGCCAAGCGAATCTCCTGTGAAGCACAAATCGATGTGCAGATGACTATATATTTCATAATTCACACCGTGGACAAGCAGATTCCCTCAAATGCTAGTACACGGGAGCGAAATAGTCTGAGGACCAATTATGAACCTGTCTAGCGTGAAACCAGAACTTCGATCCGGTGGAGCATGAAAAATCTTGCAGGTGATACGCGGAAGAAAAACGGCCAGGAAAATCCGAATCTGATTTTCAACGTTTTGAATTCACTGTGAATTACTACACGTTTGCGCTTTTCGGAGATAAAAAACCACCAAATATGGAAGTGCTAAACTAAAAGGTTACCACAGACGCTTTCTATGTGTAGCTGTAAGCGGAAACTATGGAACCTGTAGTCAGCAATCGATCTAATTTAGGGGCTACAGCTGATTGACAAACGTTGGAAGTTACTTTCAGTTCCACTCAGTTTTTCACCCTACACCCATATGATATTTTATTTTATTTTCGATCTCCAACAAATGCTTTCTCTGTTTAGTGCTGTGTACTTTACACCCTAGAGTATCCCAACCTTCACGGTGGACAGCACAACCGGTTGCAACAACAAGGCGGCCTAATCATGTACGCGCAAACGTTTGCAGTAAACAAAGTTGTCTCAAAAGGATCCAGTTGATTGTCTTTCTCTCGAGAGCAGCTCATTTGACCGAAAATGGAAATAAACATGTTCAAGGACTGGTATGGATTTTGGAACGATAGGTAACGAGCAATGACAATTTCTCATATCACACATGATTACCGACGTGTGAAATACCAAAAAGTGCATATAAATTGAACAAAAGCAACACTTTGTCCTGAAACAGGTCTAAATCAGAGCTGAAGTGCCGTGCAGCCATGTCCTGTAGAACACTATAGGGGTTGTTAATGTTCTTTGTTTAACTCAAAATGCGCGTTTAACTTAGACCCTGTTGGCCCATTTGTTTCGCATTACTCTACCACTCATCTTTCAGTTCTGGTGAGTAAATAAATTTCAGGAAGCTCGTGTGTCATCAGTGAGATTTCAAAACGGTAACGATTCACAGCCAATTATGAATGAATGCAATAGCAAATTATTCAGTTTGCGTAGAGATTTGCTGTCGTCAAAGTTTAATTCCAACACGGTAGGTAACTTAACGTTTCGGTAAATATTTTGTTTTTCTGCTTTATGGAATGTTTACATAAGGAATGCTCGGGTCTTCCTCGTTCGCATATTAAAAAAAACTAGGGTTCTTTTTACCATGAAATCCATGAACAGCGTCAGTAGTGGTTCGCGACAGAGTGAATTCAAGATAAATCAGGTTCTTCGTAATGTTTGAAAGTAGATATATCAGTGGTCCTCACAGGGAAAGGTCAGTTGGCAAAGTCATCCGCTACCTAAAGACCAATCTTCAATTGCAATTCCTGGTGCTCCCTATAACTTTACATGATTCTATCACTCGAGGCCGTTACATAAATTTGCGATTTAAACTATATCTAGCTGTGATATACTTCAAATTTCCATTAGACAGACATTTCATTATTAACAATACAACGAACTAAACGGTGAGCTGCAGCTGGTACGGCCTCAACATTTAACTATTTCATCGTCTAGGCACGAGATACCACAAGGTACACCGTGGCCACAATTTTCAGAATAATGCAGTGAAATGCTTGGTCACCCTTTGAAACTGGGGTGGGATATTTCCGAAGGAATGTTTGCTTTTTAGAGCGCTTCATATCAGTTATGCTCTGACAACACTTTTGTCAGCAAAGGAAAACGGGCCAAGTTAGTTGTATTGTCCACTTATGAGAATGGCTGAATCGTACATTTTGTGAATACCGGGTATAGTTTAGATTTTCCTGAATTATTGCAGTTTGGCATCTGATAAACATTTGGTTTCAGAATTTGGTAGCTGATGAACTGTGACTATGAGGATCTGTGTCCTTTGGAATAACCAGAGTGAACAATAGGCTTTTAAAACTTATAAAACATGGACAGCGTAGCGCGCCCCAGTCTTGCCATCACAGAATATAATGATGTTTGCTCGAATTATTACATTTCAGGGCCAAATCTGACAGCGTACTCAAATGGTATTGGATTTTTAAAATGATAACGTTATTTTCCACTTAGTTAGTATAGTGTGAATGGATGGAGTGTGTTTATTAGTTCTGAAAGTGTGTTTTGCCCACAGTTTGATGGCATTATTCCGGTGAATGAGAGTGTCAGCAAGACTGGGCGATGACATGCATGTTGTCGTTGTATATAAGACAATATATTGATGTTGTCTGCACGAATACTTTCCCTGCCTGTTTTCCTCATTGCATTTTATCTTCGAAAGATTCTCTTGTGGATCTAAAAACCAATGAAGATAAATGACATGACAGGACGAAATTCACTTCATCAGGTCGGAAATGATTTGATGAAATGAGCTCAACGGTATTTTTATGTGGTTGTAAACGAAAGTTCTCCGAAAAAAGCTTTGTGAAGCTTATGACCCGAAATAAATTAAGCCGTTGACTGCCGATATTTTCCAAACAGCGTGCTGAAAATGCAAGCACGGGGAGGATCATTGAATGATACTTTGAATAAATGGGATACGCACTCACATATATAGTAGTTGGCACGCGGCACTTTGTGAAAAAGCCCACCTGTAACCAACATCATATGAAATTTCAACCAGCGTGAGTTTTTCTACGGAATTCCAGGCACGGCGATGTAACGAACTGTGAGTGTCGCTTGATTTTAAGGATTATGAAAATGTTGTTTAAGCAAGCAGGTTCACATTATTTGGAGTCTCAAGTTGCACCTATCCCCAGAAAGGAAAGTCTGCCAACGATTCAGCTAACTAGTAATTAGAAAATTTAACACCAAGTAGCTGAGACGCTTCAGTTACTTTACCATTGTTTCTGTGGTTATATTGAAGGCACATCAGTTTTCTTTCGGACACAGATAATTTGTCACAAATGTAATCTCCTTGCCACGGTTATCTGAGGACAATATCATCAAACTTGCTGGAGCATTGCTAACCAGTTGCGCATGGCTATGCAAATGTTTTGTTCGGGGAGGTTATTTAATTATAAGAAAACCGAGAAGGAGCGGTCAATGGTCCAAATAACAGAGTAATAACCAATTAACACAATGGATGCTCATTTCATTCGAACATAAATACAAATGTGCACTGAAAACTATGTGCCACAAGAACTAGGAAAATTCGAAAAAAATGATGGCAGTGTTTGACACATTCTGAAGTTAAATACGGGGTTGTTTATTTTTTAGAGACCCCCATCTGGGACAAAAGTAATGATTGTAAATATCGCCGCTGTTCAGTTTTATCTGACGATGTATAGCGCGTAGCATGATGAGAATGATTTCGCTCATTTTTCGGCAAAGTTCAAGTGATATACATCCGATTTTGCTGTACGATTTTTGATACTTCTACATGCTGAATGGTGGCCTTCATCACCAGTATTAATATCACGCTGAGTTAAGAACATTCTACAGCTACTCCACTAGTTTCTGAAAACACCTGGGCCGTGTCTTACCACAATGATTGGTGATCTAAATTATCGACATGTCAAAACGACAGACACAAATTTTCTAACGGGAAAACTGCCCGATCTGCAGCTATAACACATCAGATATTCCAACAGGGACAAGTAATTTGTATATATATGTATATATATATATATAACATATTATGTATAATCCAAATGTGTGACATCCCGTATCAGTGAATACAAACCAAGATTACATGGATTATGAAGTCCCATGTGATACGCACTAAGAATGATATTTTGTTTCACGAAAAAACACTGTGTATGGTTAATGGCGAGACATTATTGACAGGTAAATTTACTGAGGTAAAAAATCAAGCTAACACCAGCCCAACCATGGTGATGACTTTAGGCACCGATTATAAATGTCCGTTT
Source organism: Opisthorchis viverrini (assembly GCF_000715545.1). Taxonomy (NCBI): domain Eukaryota; kingdom Metazoa; phylum Platyhelminthes; class Trematoda; order Opisthorchiida; family Opisthorchiidae; genus Opisthorchis; species Opisthorchis viverrini. Next base: position 447,828 of record NW_008751794.1, read on the forward strand.
GTCACGGGAGTGTCCGCATTTTTCGTCAAAACCTCTGTGTTTAAAACTATTACTGTACATTCATTAGTGTAGCCCCAGGCTGATATTGCCTGAGTAAAACCTGAAATATAGCCATCCAATTAACGCTGTCCTCAGCGGCTTTGCAATCCACAAGTTTACGATTTCAGGCGGATGTAAGTTTTAACGTGGGAAGGATTTATCTTTGTTGCAGAGGACTGTCTACCAAATTTCTCGTGAGCACGCTGGTCACGCAAAGATAGATTATGCTGGGGCACGTGCCTTAGATGGCTGTTCAATGTTAATTAGTTCTGGCTAAATTTGGAACACTTACGAAAACAGTCTCAATGGTGGACACATTGGTGACCTAAATGGGAACTCTAATATTCGGCTGACAGTACCTATATCATTTTAAAATTTTTGCGCCTCTGTTCAATAAATTGATTACCAGGCAAACAACATAATTGAAGTCTATGATGAGTTCAAACAATCCATCCATGTGGCTTCCCCGCTCCGTCTGGGGTGTACTCTCACTCAGGTTGGTGGTGTCCAATCTGTTCACCAGAATACGTGGCATTCTCTTGTGTACTACGCACAAGAGACTGATTCTGCGTTCTTTGTCCCTCACTGACGACTTCTTTTTTTCTTTTACGACGGAATAATTATTGCATACTTGAAATCGCCCTGAATATATTTTCCATTTTTCAAAGTTAGCATAGCAGTTGGTGAGCTTTTATTGGTTGAATACCAATCTTTGTCAGTACAGCGTACTGTCTTTTCGATAACACTACTCTTTAATTTAACATGCAGATTATAATCCAGAGAAATTCAGTGGCCGAGAATGCTACAGCCAGATCTGCTTGTACCGTATGTTGAGGCAGGCGGAATGCATGGTTCGAATTACTTTTGTTTGGCTCAATACTGTTGATAGAATTTTTCAGGCTGCTAGAATTTCGACAACCATGTCAAATTGTACAGCAGTTTACTTCAAATTATTTGCTTGAAATGAGTGGACTTATTATAGACGGGGTTTTCCTTGTAATTAAAAATCAGTGAAATGACGGCGATCGTTGTGCGACCGAATCATTTATAATTGTCTTTTCACCACTGGATTTTGTGCTCTGCAAGTGTTTCAAAAGCCTACGCCCTTCCCTTATCAGTCATATTTGCCGCTCCAATGCATGCCGTATGTTTGTAAGCTATTTGGAACTTTGCGTTTTCCACTGAATTACGGTTGATACTAAGGAACCGATCTTACCAAGCCTCTTGCGCCTACACTGTCACCTCTCTGTTCAAATCCCACATGAATGTATGTTTGATTTGGAGAAAGAATAAATTCGGATGTTACCATTTCAATCGCCCGTCCGCTCTCACCATATTTTCCCGCGAAACATGAATGCCCTTACTTCGTTCCGTAGCTTTGCTATATCAAAATCAGGTAAGATGCTTCACACCCGAAACTAAGCAGTCCCCAGGACGCGAAGCGTGACAAAGTGCGCATCTAGGATTTGACCATATTGCACTCAACTCAGATTATACAGTTCGTTATCAGTGTACCAGTAGTGACTACTGCTAGCGAGGCACATTTACAGCGCATCCATGAATCCAACGTTTCGCGGGCGTAGGTTGACCTAGTTTTCTATCGCAGTAGGAAGTGTTCCAGAGACCACTCTCATTCAACCCTTTCGCTCAACCTGTTGAGTCTTGTGAAGTGTATCGTGGCCTGATTTGTGGCAGCTAAGTTCATTTACAACCAGGGTAATGTGTCTTTATTTTTGTGTCATTCACTTTTTCCCAGAATTATCATCATTTTCTTGGTCTTCACTCACTGAAAAATTTTTTTGTTCCTTTTCATGATTAGCAATATGCAGATAAATGAGGCTTTATCGTTAGTGAAGTTTTGTTGGTTGTTTCGTTGACACATCCCGAGGTTTTGGCTAGTCTCCCTCGTAGATAAAGTGAGTGGTGGATAGGTTTAGCTTCGAATGCCACTTCGCGTAAGTTGTGTTTTCTCTGTAATGTACGGTTCTAGATCTTGAAGGCATTGTTACCATATTAGATAACTCTGAGTCCAAACTAAGGCTACGGATAACCACGACTTGCTTGTGCTTTTGCTTTAATCGTGTCCACTTGTATACTTTGTGCTGGAGCACATTTGGATGTCCATCCACTATTGAAAGGTTTCTAGGACGAACAAGAAAATGTCACACATGGACTCATCAGTGTTCAAGTTTCAATGGTGTATCATTTTTCAGTTGTTGAAGCCAGCTCAAAAACCTACGATCGGAAAGAGAATGAGGGACCATGCAGTAGTAATCACTTGAACCGGGTGCTGTAACGTAAAGTGGAAAGAGAAACGCATCCCCTTTTGTCTTCATTAGCCTCAGCACGGAATAATAGACAGAGCCTATTGTGTACGGCAATGTTGCCTGAAACCAAGTACTAGGAAACCATGAATCCAGTTTTTCACATTGTACATATTGTTGGGACAGTTACCTTTGAGACATATCCTAATCACCTATATTAATAACATAACGTGGTCCTTTAATTAAACATCAAAGTTGAAATATCTTCCCACCACTGAGGTCAAAGTGACATTAAGAGACTGGATCTTACCTTGGTATGACATGGGTGTGACTTCAGCGACGAAATGTGCTGAACCTGGTGTGCTTCTGCGAAAGTCTTATACCAAGTTCATCAATGGTTAGTGGTCCGTAAAACAGCCACCTGGTCCTGCATGTTGGGGGGTAAAATAGGTGGCGACTTTCTATGGAGGAAAATGTTGGTAGCTCAGGTGGCGTAGATGGTGGTCGTTGGCTTGTTCGCTGAGCTAGGCAATTTGCTTGCAAACGTTTCATCACCAATCGAGGTGACATCATCAGTGCATTATTGTGGAGCGTAGTAGCGCGTAACGGTGGGTTGTTGGTTGTGCGTTGGGTAGTGTTGTACGTGTGTTAATATACGTGCTGCTAGCAGGGGATGACCTTTGGTCGCGTTTAGTTGTTCGGTCGGGCGATTCCATTGGTTGCTCCGTTGTCCTGTGCCCCGTTCGCTGATGCCCACGTGACCTTTGAGCTTGGCATCCCCTGCCGTCGTAATCTGGTCGATGCTAGAGTGATCCTTGTCCTTTCCAGTCCTGAGTTGTGACCTTTATTGATTTGATTGAAGTGTGTGCACGAAGTATTCCATCTTGCATTGCGCCGTTAGAACAGTCCGAAATCGAGAATTATTCCGACCTGTTCACAGGCGACGAAAATCCGTTTGGCTTCTGCCCATGGATTGAAAACGAAATTTCCCTCTCATCCGCATACTTTGACCTGACAACAACCGTCCGCTGCCGCTCCATCTAAGGGTTTGGCTTCCATGGATTGAAAACGAAATTTCCCTCTCATCCGCATACTTTGACCTGACAACAACCGTCCGCTGCCGCTCCATCTAAGGGAGTATGTTCATAAATGAGCCTCCTTTAGCAACTCAGATATAGATGTCCAACACACATACTGTTATAATTTCGGCACTCTTATCAAGATGTAAATTTACATAGAAGTAGTGTACATAGATATCGAAATATTCCTTATTCCACAAAAGACGCTGGTGATTTCTAAACATCAAACAGGGTAAACGGACAATTGAGCACGAAATTGATTAGTTCAGCCAACAAACTGTTTTCTTTCTAGCTCTATAAATCTGAAAATGACATTTCCACGCAGCCATGTGTGTTGGAATAACCAATTATGATGCGGCCATAAGACTAGCGGTGCTTTGTTTCAAGCCGTCATCGAAAATCAGGACCACAAGAATCTACCGAAATCGTATTAAATGTTAATTGTCCATTTATAACTGATGACACGTCATGAGTCTCGGTTAAACTGTATTCCGCTCGGGCTTACCTGAATGTCATACACATCAATGTCCATCTCCACGAAGAATGTAAATTATTATTTCTAGATCGCTTTTGCACAAACTGAGCAGAATTGTATTGTCATCATGGAAGTTCGCAAATATCCGATGTGATCTGAGGCAAACCTATGGTTTTCGCAAAGCATCCTCAGGAGCAACCATCAAAATATTTTAAATAGGAATTCATTTAAGTTAATCAATCTTACATAAAAAATCAATTCAAATATCACACGCAGGTAAAATCTAAATAAACCGAAAATACTCTGGGTAAATGGGAAAAGACGACACAACTTTTGCACGTGGAAAGCTTCTACATAACAGAGTGCAAACACTGCGAAGTTGTGAGGCTTGTAGTGATGTGAGTAAAAACTCAGATTTAACTTTCTCTTCATGCCTAGCTGCCATGGCACCTGCAAAATGAATGAAGGGTTGAGGTAATTTCACTCGCCCAGGAGTAGACAGCAAAAACCAAGATGTACGCTGTAACTGCTGAGTTCTGTCGCCCGTGAGGGTGAATGTAGTGAAAATAATATACCTAATGAGGCTTGTCGTATCATAAATGAGAAAAAGCTAGTATATAAATTTGGAAAATTATATATACATAAACCTGTGTCATTAAAATCTATTTTAGAGGTGTTTTCTTTGGCAAGTAGCAAAATATCCACGAAAAAAACATTTGGAAATTGTGCGGCGCTTGACTGGAGTTTGCTAGGCGGCAATTATGAACCGATAGAAAATACACCACACAGAATATCAGAAGACTACACATTGTTATTGTTAGAACAGTACTTAAGGCTACTTAAATCAGTAGTGAAACATGAAGAGCGGATATCTTTGACTAAGCAATGCGCACCGCAGCTTTGCATCCACTTTGGACCCAGCGATGGGAGTAATCTCAGCGCGTAGGCGTAAATTGATTGTCAAGACACAGATTTTCATTGATTTCACTACATTGATGTTGCTGTCTACAGTTAAATACTAGACGCCGAAATGAACGTGACAATTATGCGGAATGGCACGGTGTTTGGAACACTACACCAATGCACAAGTCTTGAACGCATGCAAACAATCCTGGACAGTATAATTTAAGTTTAGTGGTTTCAATCCCTGAAATTGGAATTACAAACATACACGAACTTTTGATGAACCTAGTGACACCGTGTTATTTATCTCCGATGTTGAACACTTTTCCAACCAGGTATAATCTAATGCCTTAAGCTTTGAACAGCTGGCTTAATGAGTGTGGGTTTGTAAAATTTCGGTTCTTTGCAGCTGGATGTGTTCACGGAAGTGTATCTAGTGTATGATCATGCCATTTCTCACAGTTAATCTTTCAACACCACCGAAAATTTAATAGATGACAGTGTGTACGGGATCAAATTCAGCCAGTCACAGCCAGTGAGACCTTCAGTTCAAATGTGAATGGCTATTCTGTGGCAATGCCTGTAGCTTAGTCAACGTCATTGAGTTACCACAGGTTACCTACTCACAAGTGCCTGAATCATTTAATGCGGTCTTGTTAGGTAACCGGCCACTTATGCGAACTAGTAGGGTGAATATTTCTGCAAACGTGCTCCGGATTTATCCCAAATGAACACAAAAGTTCAGCCATGCAGTTCGGCTGACGAGATGTCAGAAAACGCCAGTTGAATTCTGATACCCATTACTTACTAGCCTGCAATTCTTTACCCAGAAGTTCGCTCCAGATTCATAACAGATGGTACGTGTACAAAAAGATCTCATAATTTACGTTTAAAAACCAAGTATTTTGCTCGATGTTGCAAATGAAATTACTTTTTGGAGTTTGCTGCACCCAAACGTGGATGCTCACAATGGGAATAGTTATTTAGGCCTGAGTGGTTGTAGCTGACTCATATAATTCAATGGAATGCAGAACGAAATATATAGGCTAAAGTTTTAAGCTGCTAGGGCTACGGAAATTTCAGGTTTGCGTCTAAAACATACGTTTTAAATCAAACTTGAATACGACTGTTTAAAAATGTCCCTTGTTATTGGCTAGGTTCCACCCAACCCAAAATGAAACTTTCAAATTAATGGCTAATCCGTATCGTCTACCGTAAGCAAACGAACAAGATTTCGGCGGAACCGGCAAAATTTATTTGCTATCAGGTTTCATTCATGTACTGGTGTAACGGTGATACTACTGATTGGGGAGGCACACGAGTAGTATGTGTTGTTCGCAGAATTTCGCTTTGCGTCGATTGAAAAAGGGAATTCGGTTGCGGAATTCGTGGGGCCACTTTGTAACATTTGCTTGGATTCGACCGACGAATGAGTGCAGGCAACGAATCTCTAGGAAAACTCGTTCGGGAGAAGATCTGTGTCCAGTTTTTGTAACTAAGATGCAGATTAGCGTTTTGCGCCCCTGTTCAATGGTCTGTAACCGGTCAGTTGGCATTTCCTAATAAATAACTCCGCAGCGAAGGCTTTCTTTCTTTCATTTGGTGTCGTGACCAGGATAAGGAGGAAGATCCCTTGGCCGTAACCCTTTGGGGATGGGGATGTTCGGACCTTCCTGGAGGACATTGAGGAGGTGGCGGAGGCTGCCGGGCTGGAGTCCGACCGGGGTACGTTGGTAGCGCTGAAGACACTCCTCAAGGGCCAGGCGAAGGCGGCCCCGGATGCAACCAGAAGATGCCCTTGGAAGATGGACTGGTGAAGGAAGTTCTTGAGGCGGAGTTTGACACGCCGGCCGACCGCCAGGAGGCTATGAGACGGTTCAAGACGACTAGGATGGCACCCGGATCTGACCCGACCGTGTTCTTCGCCGGCCTGCTGCAGTTGTTGGATCGCGCTTTGCCGACGCTGGACCGAGTGTCGCGACACCAGTTGCTGTCGGATCAGTTCGTCGAACGTGTGCAGCCCGCGCTTCGTGCCTAGTTGCGGTTGGCGCGAGCAACTGGCCAGTTGAGTGTGGAGGAGCTGGAGCGTCCGGCATGGGAGCTGCCCGAAACCACTGGCCACGTTGCAGTCGCCGGCGAACAGGGATGGTTCATCAGTGGAGGAACTGCAGACCAGGGTGGAACAGCTCATCGAACAGCCGGCGGACGTGAAGACGAAATCGGGGAGGCACGCTCGATCCAGCCGGTGCTACATGTGTGGAAGGCCTGGCCACTGGGATAATCAATGTCCCCGTAAACGATCGCTTGTACACACTTTAGAGTACTCCTCTTTTCCTGGGTGGGTCGCGATTAGCGCGCACTGACACAAGCTACTGTACGAGCCATTGTCGAGGTAGACGGAAAAAAGTAGATATGTTTGATTGATACAGAAGCAGGCGTATCGCTGAGGCAAAGAGGGAACCAAGCTGAACACAGACTGTACGCGCTAGCCTTGAGAGCTGTTGGCGGATATCGATTGAAGATTGACGGACTGTCAACGCACTCGGTACGCCCATGCGACAAGTCCGTGCAGCACGCGTTCCTGATCAGCCCAGACGTAGAGCAGACAATATTGATGGCTGATTTTCTCAAGAGTACAGATGCCGTGATTGAACTAAAGCAGGGAAGGCTGGTGACAAAGTATGGCGCAATCAAGTTTGAAGGTTATCCAGGCACAGTCGTGAGGGAGCTGCGTCCGAAGACTTGCGTCTTGTAATGTATCGTCAATACGGGCCGTGGTTGAGGAATATTCCGAACTGTTCACGGGCGATGAGGAACCGTTTGGCTTCTGCCAGTGGATTGAGCACGAAATTTCTCTGTCATCAGAAGGCTTTCGACATTATGGCTCCCGTCTTTTGCCGCTCCAGCTACGGGAGGAGGTCCATAGGCAGATTCAGGAGATGTTGAAGAACGGTATAATCGAAGAAGCCAACAGTGCGTACAATTCCCCAGTTGTGCTTGTAAGAAATACAGAAATACGGAAAATACATATTTTGCGTGGATTTCCGGCGCTTGAATGAACGGACCGTAAACCGGGTTGTGGCTGTGCCTTCGGTTGGAGAGATTTTCGATTCCCTCCAGCATTTCCGATATTTTACTGTGTTCAACTTGCGTTCCGGATATTGGCAAATACTTATCAAGTAGGAGAACCGGGAGAAAACGGCGTTTGCGGTTGGGGACATCCAATATCAATTTAGACGAATGCCGTTAGGTTTGTCCGGGACACCATTCACATTCCGGCGCTTGATGATTCATGTAACCAAGGGATTCCGGAATGACGCCGTGTACGGATACGATATCATTGTGCACAGCGATTCGGAACCAGAGGACGTAGTTCACTTGATGGCTGTGTTGGAGCGGATACGGGAGGCTTGCCTGCGGATAAATGAAGCCAAGACACAGGTCGCTCGGAGTTCGGTGACAATGCCGGGGCATAAATTGGGTCAGGGGGAAGTTAGCCCACTGCCAGAAAAATTAGCAAAGACCAAGAATTGTGCTGTTTCCAATTCAAAGCGGTCCCTACGTCGGTTTCTTGGAGGAACAGCATACTACAGCCGGTTCGTTAGGGATTTCAACAAGATCGCTGCGCCACTGTACGATTTGCTCGGTCAAAATCGGAAATTCGAATGGACCGGAGCAGCACATGAAGCTTTTGAGCGTGTCAAAGTGCGGATGTTGGATCAGCAACTGACCCTCAAACTTCCCAGGGTCGGAGAGATGTTAATTGTGCGACGCACGCCAGTGATCGCGGCATCGGCGCAGTCCTAAAGCAGAGGAATTGAATTTTCGAGTATGAAAGTCGCGTACTGACTAACGCTGAACAGAAGTACTCCACCATCGAGAAGGAGTGTTTAGCGATCGTCTGGGCCCTGGATAAGTGGAGACCATACCTGCTTGGGTGAAGGTTTCATGTCGAAACCCATCACAAACCACTGGAGTG
>NW_008751794.1:457343-458032 GCF_000715545.1 Opisthorchis viverrini
ACATATGACCCACTTCCTCAGAGGGCCTACTGGCCCGCGATGAGAAGTGAGGTGATGGATTATGTGGTGTCCTGTAAGCGTTGTCAACTAATGAAAGCGTATAAGACGGGAGCAACCCATCCCGTGGAACCCATTCCTGTCTCAGAAATCAGCAAGTTGTGGTCAGTTGACGTCACGGGCCTTTATCCGGTGACAACCAGTGGGAACCAATACATCGTGATGATGACAGAACACCTGTCACGATGGATTGAGGCGGCAGCCGTGCCGAATCAGCGGGCGACGGCGATCAGCGGAGTGGCAATGCATCACATCGTGGCCAAACATGGGGTACCAAAAATGATCCAAACCGATCAGGGCGCTTGCTTCGAGCGCGAAGAGGATAGTAATTGCTTGAAAAAGCTAGGTATCAGACGGCCTAGGACGGCACCATACAACCCGTAAACAAATGGCCTGACCGAACGTAACAATCGAACGATCAACGAGTGGCTTCCGGTCAGACGAGGTGACTGGGAAATGAACTAGCCAATGGTGTTGTTAGCTCATCGTGCTTCCACACAGTCAACCACAGGCAAATCCCCGTTTATGCTGATGTACGGTCGATATCCGCGCCTTCCGGTTGATCAAAAATTGGGTTTTGGCCGGCAACACACTTGTCTCCGGAGGAGCTAGAAAAAAGAAAGTCAGCTCGA
>NW_008751794.1:458467-471120 GCF_000715545.1 Opisthorchis viverrini
TCGGTGTCCAGTTTTTGTAACTAAGATGCAGATTAGCGTTTTGCTTCCCTGTTTGATGGTCTGTAACCGATCAGTTGGCCTTTCCCAATAAATAACTCCGCAGCGAAGGCCTTTTTCGTTTCACTGGTACTTTTGGGACAATACATCTAGGTAGGCTTTCGTCTATGCATTTGATCCCGTTCCTCTACTTGACTCGCTGTTATGTGCAGTCAGTCCCGTGAGACCCATTTTATAAACCGTTTAGGCAACGCCACGATGCAATTTTTGACTGAAAATATCAAAGAATTTTAAATCCAAGATTTAAAGCGTAATTAAACAATTTATAAGGGATTTGTTTACAGGGATCGTCTAGTCGCTTGTTTCATTATAGTAAACTCTTCCACGGTGTCATAATGTGAAATCCATCTAGCCTGTACATGCCACAACATGCAAGTCAAATTAGTATATACTTTGTGCACTGAATATTCTATGGCAATCAAATGTTTATTCCCGGGACAATAAACAATTTGCTCGGATTTCTACAGAGACAAATGAGATATAAATTTTGAGTATGTAACTACCTAACATGTAACCTCGGATGCCGACAAGTTTTGTTTGATGTAACAGGAAATCAGCGGTAGGTTTCACTAATGGATACTTCTGCTCCTTTCAGAAATTGACATATTTTAACACTGCTGAGCGCTTGAGCGAAAGTTTTTCCTAGCATGCAGGTATATATTTCTGTAACATTATTCTTTTGAAACACCCCAGTAATGGTAAGTCATAAGGAAATTTGAAAAACTTGTGATACCCGTTTTCAAAGTAAAATAATTTTGTCCGGCAATGGTAGATATACTTGGTGTATTTGTTTTGGGTTTGTTCATTGATGGGGTTAGTGCAGTGCTCGATTTACAACATCCATGACGCCTGATCATGGCGTGATACTTCTTCTGGCGTGGTACTATTTCAGCTTTTCTAATTTACTTCATTAGAAAAAACCCAAACATAAGGTAATTAAGGCAGATCGATATGAAATGTGTATAACACCTTGAATGTGTGTAACACCTTAGGAAAATTCATGATTTGAAATTAACTTTGATAAGGCTAAAAGTATTTTGCGGCATATTACCGAGACACATACTTAGCGCACCGTCCAATTTGTCGAATTTATACCCTTACAAATTGACCGCATGATCCAGAACCGACGTGTAATGAGAAACAATTGTGAGGAAAATGGCTTCTTGTTTTCGACTTACAACATGACTCAGCTACAGATATCAGCTGACGTAAGCTGACATGGTAAATAGAAAAAAATAATTCGGTTTACATCTTACGGATTTTTTTTCAGTTACAATAAACACTGGGCACGATAAGTAAATCGCAAACTTATCTCATAAGCTAGATACCAATCATGTAGATCCGCGTGTGTTTTATACGTGCTATGCGTTTAGGGATTGGTGTATCTTGCATCACTTAGTCAGAGAAGGTCATCCGACTGCCCAAATACATGTAAGCAATAGGGCAAGACTAAGCAAAGTCCACATACAGTGACGCTTGAAGATTAGACGCATGTAACATTGTCTCATATCATTGTTTTTCTAAACTGCATTTACATTGCGGTGACATCGTTCAAAACCCAATGAGGGCTGATAAACCTTTTCGCGCAAGCTTTTGTTACATGAAAATGTCATGTATTTTACAAGGATAAACGAAACTTATAACCACATGTGGTCCTGTGAGTGTAGGTACAGCCGGTTTATCCATGTCACTTATCTGTTAATTAATTGGTTAATTAATTCTATTTGATCCAGAGCATTCGTTTTTGCCGAGACCTAAGATTACATATGTTAGCATGAAAACGCGTTAATAATTGTTTATTCAGATATCATTTAAATAGCTCACTAATATTTCTCTGTTTTTTTCTATTCTTCAACATTGAACATCCAACCAATGACTACCAGAATGATTACCTGATGCCACAAAATTGAGATACAAATGAAACGGACCTGTTAAATTATGCAACGGCGCAATTTAGTGGATCACTAAGTGTTAAACGCAAACGTTGAGCAAATTATTTCTTGAGTTTCCACAGCAAACTCGCTAGTGCCACGTGTTGTTTTACCTAGCAAGGATTAAAAAAAATACAGCGTCCGAAAGTCCATTTTTCGCGCTTACATTTCGTCCCACCTTACGGGTATATATTCCTTTTTTAATGCTTGGTTTCGCTGGTTTAAAACTTAAAAGCAGTTACAGAAACTGTGTAAAAAAGTTTGGATTGCATATTTCGGTAAATTGAAGTTTACCCCCCCTAAAAATTACACATTAATTGAGCAATTAATACCTCAATGAAGAGCTAAAATTGCATTTATTCTAGAAATTTCAGCCACCGTCCTGAACGCTTTCATCCATCACTGCTAATTTTTTGAAAAAAGATACGCGGTAATTTGGTATACTACAGACTGTTTTAAAGGGATGGATTTGCTACATGCAAACTAATTTCTAGTGGACAAATTATGAAGTGTCATTGCCTAAACTAAGGAACTGGTCGTTGGGTATTTTATCTGAAGCTCGCTACTATTGGTTAGCTACCGAACAAGGCTTTCTATAAGAGTTTCTAAACACTTGCCAGGTATGTTACAATCAAACATAGCGCAGCAAGGCAACATGTCACTCAAGGTTACTTACCAAGGATACTCAAAGTTGATGGAAAAACTAGTCAACCGAACATGAAATTGCGCCTTCATTACCCATCGTCCATATGGCACATACAACTGACTGAGTGTAGGCCCGCATTTTGATATTGCACTTGTTGCTGAATCATACATAAAAGTGCACTGATTGTGGACTTGCACGCTAATAGTAGTTGGTAATTGCCGAAACACAGTACACTAGAAATTGCCGAGTGCCTGCAATGGAGGTAAAACTCATTGTTGTTTTAAACAAAGTTTCCGATTTTTGTGTCCAATTTTCCTTTTTAACTTTACAAATTATCTCACGTAAAACAAAGATCAACTGCCGAATTTTATCACACATTTTGAGCAGGCTAACAAGATGACCATAGTTGAGAAAATGAACATCACTGAATCGCCTTGAGATAATGGTAAAGCAACCATACTTATAAAGTTAGAAAGCAAATGGAGACAGATACGAGGCAGAAGTATGTTCGTCAAACGTTTGACATGCGTTCAAGGCGATCAGTAGGAAAGCGTGATGTATAATGCAGTGTGAGTAATCTATGTGGTTTATCTTATCGAGTTCAGAAGCAGCTTCGCCCATTTTTCATCGATTTTACCTTGCATAACGCTGCACAACTAAATGAAGACGAAGATAGTAAAGAAAATACTGACGGAAATTTCGATTAATTAATTTAATTAATTAATTTAAATAATTCATTATCAATTTAATTTAGTGTTTTCCATTTTGATGTGACTGTAGGCGTATGCGCCTAAAGCATAGAACGTTCTCACTAACCGAACAGTTTTACTTTCACTTCCATATTCTTGGGCCTACATCCTAAAAAACTGTCTCCTATATTTTGGAGTAAAGACAACATCAAATACTTCTTTTTATCAGTTGGACGCGCATGTACGTAGCCTCCCCTGTGCTCATATGATTCCCAACCGGCGCAGAAGCGCCACCCTCAAAAAGCGCAAAACGTTCTTTGTGTATTTCCGGTGGCAGATCGGTTGAGTTAACTTGTGGATAAGAGTGTGGCCCTTTATTCTTCCAAGAAACGAATCAGTACCTCTATTGCGCATAAAAATTAGAACGCCACAGATATCATTATCGTGCCAGAGAGTTTGCCTATGGAGAGAACATGCAGCAACTTAGCAATTTAAGAGAGCTTTCATGTTGGTTCAATATTCGCAGTGGTTGAATGAAACCGTTAAAGAAGCACCCAGAAGTATTGCTTGTATCGACTGAATCCATCAGTCAATCAATCATCTTGACAGAGTGGGCTCTACCAAACAGCAGCTCGTGCACGTACCACAAATCACTAAATCACGCCAGATTTAAATTTTTCCTTCAAAGGAAGAACGTGCTGCTCACTCTTTGCTTCGTCACAGATAAACAGTATTTACATTTTGAAAGGGGTTGACACCTCTTCTGAGCTAGAATGAACTTCCATGCAGATTGTTTCCATGTGAAGTTATAATAATTACTTAAAACGATCCATGAGTAAATGTTTCAATTTCCTTGAGCCATGTCAAAAGATTCCTTTTATCAAGAGGTTCAGCCACAGTTTGTAAGTAAATAAAGAACTTTTCGAGTTTCGTAGCTTGCTGCTTATTTTGAGCGAGCTCTTATCTACGAGCAACTAAAAACATGAAAAACAAATACGTGGTTTCTATATAAAGTCACAACCGTGTTGGAGGTCCAGTATTAAACTGTGATATTGTGTGAATAACGCTGCACTGCATCTTTTGTGCCTAAAAGAAGCTCAACTTTCCAGATGGCATTCATGAAACTTGAGTCAGATTTTAGTCGTTCGAAAGATCATGGCTTCCACTGCACGGAATCATGGGGCGCTCTTTGCTGTCTTCTGCTCCGCCGACCAAGAAGCAATTTATACATGGGCTTGTGTCGAGTTTCGTAGCTTGCTGCTTATTTTGAGCGAGCTCTCATCTACGAGCAACTAAAAAACATGAAAAACAAATACGTGGTTTCTATATAAAGTCACAACCGTGTTGGAGGTCCAGTATTAAACTGTGATATTGTGTGAATAACGCTGCACTGCATCTTTTGTGCCTAAAAGAAGCTCAACTTTCCAGATGGCATTCATGAAACTTGAGTCAGATTTTAGTCGTTCGAAAGATCATGGCTTCCACTGCACGGAATCATGGGGCGCTCTTTGCTGTCTTCTGCTCCGCCGACCAAGAAGCAATTTATACATTGGGCTTGTGCGACTCCTACATATCCACTTCGGGTCAACTACTCCCTGTCTGTAGCGTAGAATCAGCGGGGAACAACAATGAGGTTTATTTGCTTCATCTCCTACAAACCGCACAATTTTAGCAGCGCTAAATTCCCGGAATGATTTTGGATTTCTATCTAAACTGTCTGGTGAAGTTTATTCCGTACAACTGATGGACCTCAAGTGGATTTTTGCAGGCAGAATGCGTGCATTACAAATTTTTAGGACGGCTGCTTGGATATTCAGCGAACCAAGCTTTCTTTTATCATGAAAACCATTATTTGCTTGAGATAGACATATCAATTGTCTTCATTAGGGTTGGTCGATTGACAAAGTGATCTACTTCCTGGAGACCACGCTTCAAACAGTTGCCACTCCTTGTACTTACTCTTATTTTGCATAATTCTACCGATTGAGACTGCTACATATAACTATAACTTGACAATATTTTAAATGTGATGGGCTTCGAATCTCCATCGGACATATCTTACATGTATACCAGTTCAGTGACCTAAATGGTGAGCTGAAATTCCGACGGTCCCAACAGTTAAGCATTTCATCCCCTGGGCGCAATATATTGCAAAGTACATCGTAGTTGAAACTCTCAGTAAAAGCAGTTACGAACTTGGTCATCATTTAAACCCGAGATAAGATTTTTTTGAAAAAAAATTATGGGGTTTGGAAATCTTCATGTCAGTTAATATGGGTGTGCTCAAATCATACCCGTGATCTGGCAACACTTTTGTCAACATAAGGAACCAAATCAAGTAAATTACATCATTCAGTTGAAGAAAAATGAAGAATCATACATTTGGTCCCTCGCGTATGCCAGGTTTAGATTGGATTTTTGTGAAGTATCGCAGTTTAGCACTCGGTACGGTGGTTTCACTATTCGAGAGTAGATCAGCTGTAACCGTGGGCATCTGCGTTAATCGAAATAACCCTAGTGTGTAACCATCACACACCCGTTAAAAGGCAAATGTACAAATATAGAGGACGCGCTCATTCTGCCAGAATATGACATAAGTGCATTCCCTTGAGTTATTATATTTTCAGGTCAAACGCGCCGCCCTTCACAAACTGCATTCACCTCATTCTCCATTCAGCTATTAAATTGTCTAGTTAATATATATGGACAGAGTCTGTTTAAAAGCCTAGGTACTGTGTTTTACCCTTATTTTGATGGCGGGAACAAGAGCAGGGATGAGCAACGATTTACGTGCTGCTTAATATGGCTTTGAGTGTAAAACGGTACACAGGCGTCTGCACAAACCGTTTCTCTAGCTGTTATTTTACATTGCACTTATATTTCAGAAGATGCATTTGTGGATCTCTAAATATGACGAAAAGACAAATTCTATTTTTGCATGTCGGAATATGACTGAGAAATTATGCTCGTTTATGCGCATATTACCAACAATGCTTTGACGACTCTATCTTGCATAGGTTTGTTTTACCTTTCACCTAGGGTGCCAATTACGTAGCCGGGTGAATTAATATTGTAGCTGCATTGCAGAATGAGATTTGTAATATCCACAGTGCTCACCTGATGACACAATTAGGAATGAACATACGGCGTGTATCTCGTGATCCACATTAACTGTGGGTATTCTAATGCAGAAAGGAGAGCACATCTGATTGAGATATGTTGTCTGCGAGCTGCATTGACTGCAAAAAACGAGGATTGCTGGTTATTGCAATTTGAAAATGCAGCTTGAGGATAACAGACATAGTTGTAATTATTTGGGAGATGGCTGACTTAAACGTCAATGTCATACGTGATATTTAACTGATATTTACTCGGCCCAAGCATGTCACATGATAGCATGTATAAAAGCCATATGATTTTTCGTCCAGGAAGTTGCATACAAATTCAAAACGCTGATACGTGTTTTTATGTAGAAAAACAAACTGACTGCGGATAACCTTATGGTGCAATACGATAGTTCTACGAAGGAACACTTGAAGTATGCGATCGAAAATAATTATAGGCTTATACCTCTAAGAATATCAAAACAGCGTCCTGAAACCTGCACAAGGGGGAGTCCAAGTAACGCAAACGTTCTTTATTTTTATTTATTGAACGATACTTTGGATTAATACGATTGTCGGTAAAACACATATTGTTTAATATGCAGTCCTTCAAACAAAAGCTAGCCCGTAACCAAATGAAGTAAAACTTTCAACCGGTGTGGAGTTTTGTACAAGAACGGTCGTTATCAAGCGATCTACGAATATCCGAGTGCAACGATGCAACAGACCTTGGATGTTGTTTGAGTGCTAGCATTGTAGGAAATCTGGTTCTGTAAGAATATTTACATGATATCAGGCATCTTAATCTGAAAGACAAATTCTACAAATGACACATTATACTTGTTACGGGACGGTGAGGCGCCATACAGCTGAGACTCTTTAACCATTTTGCCTTCGTTTGTCTGTGGCTATTTGGAGACTCATTACATTTTTTGGATACAAATTATTTGACGTAAGTCTAATTCCCTTGCTACGATTATTGTTTAAACTTTCATCAGCTTCGGGCAAACAGTAAAGGTTTTTTTTAAAGGATTCACTACTTGCACACCGTCGATTAAGATTAAATGAAAGGTTAAATGAAATCACAAAGCAATGTACCTCTGTTTAATCTAACCATAGAGCCAAATTTATATTTGGAAGCGAATTGGGCAGGAATGATTTTCTTGTGCCTTTGTCAAGAATGCTGGATAATAAACAGGAACTACGCGCCGGAACGGCGATGAGTATTCCTGTAGAGTAAGGTAAATTATTCGCTTTTAGCCTTGGTAAATAATTCAGAATAGCTGATGGCACTGTTTGACACAGTTTAAAGACAAAAACGAAGTTGTTATTTTATTCTGTGGAGAATTTTACCACAGGAGAAAGTAATGATTATGAATGTCGCGTCTGTTCAACTGTGTCCAACGACGCCTAAAGCACGGCTCGATCAAAAAGATCTATATCAGTTGTTGGCAAAATGCACATACTACACATCCTGTGTTTGTGTAGGATCGTCAATAATTCTAAAAGTGGAACTCAACCATTGCACCATATTTGAATATCCTGCCGACTCGAAGATAATTTGAAAATTATCCGAGTAAATCCTGCAACCAGAGCGGTGCCTTATCAGAATGCTTCGTGACCATTGTGTCCTAAACTAACTTGTCTGCAGGACAAAAATGCAAGCCTGAATTTCATCAAGCAAGCTCTCTCGTTTGCTACCGAAACATTTTAGTGAGTAGTAAATTTAAGTTACAAGGCGAAAACATCAGATACGACTGTGGTACTCCAGGAGGGACAAGTAAATCGCAAATAAATTAATTATGTATAAGCCACACGTACGTCACTAGTTCGTCCGGTGTCGGTGAAAACAGAGCAAAACTATAAGTAGTATCATGTCCCAGGTGGTTAACACTTAGGTGGGCATAGTGTTGCCCTGTGGTTGATGACGGGATACATTTGACGGGTAAATGTGCTGAGGTTTAATGTTAGCTATCACCCGCCCATTATGGTGGTATAACAGCGGGTACCGGTAACGAAGGTCTATTTACCACGGGAGTATACGTATCCTTCGTCGAAACCTCTATGCTTGCATTTAGTACTGTATATTTATCGGTAAATCACCGGGCTGATATTGCCGGAAGAAGTACAGTAACACAATTTAGTCCTGAAAGAAATGCATTTAAGTAATGCTGCGTTGAGTAATTTTGTAACCCATACTTTGACATTTTTGGCGGATGTAGTTTATAAATTAGAACGAAATTACCCGTGTTCCAGACGACTAAGTGCACCAGGTTTAATGATGTGTATACTGCTGACCCACAAGTCAGACTCTGCTGGGACGCATGCGTTAGCTAGCTGTCCAATTCTTATTGGTAGAGACTATATTTGGAACGCTGAACTTCTAAAGGGCAATCTGTGTCTCCCAGCGTCCCGTCTAATGGCAGGCCTATCTTTGGCATAAAGTAAAAGCAATTTTTTAAGGGTTTGCGAAAAATAATTTAGAACTTCACCATCTGATTGATATTATCTACGTCGTTTCGGCAATTTCGAACATCCGTCTGACAAAATGTATATTGCGCACACACGTTAGGTTCCAAAATATCATGAATATAGCTTCCACTCTGCTATGTAGGCCCACAGATTATGTTTGCAAACTTTTGCGTGCTGTGCAAAAGAGCTTAAACCTGCTTGAATTATTTCTATGACTACACGTTTTTTTTACTTTGCAAATGACTTATTTATTCCTACGTAAAATCTTGCTGAATATCTCTGATCTGTCAAACCTATCATAGCAGTTGAACAGTTCTTTGACTGTGGAATACCGATCTCCAGCCGTACAGTAGGAAGAGTAATCAGTCACACTAATATTCCTTTCAATTATTGGTCTATTATACCCCGCAACTCAATGGCTGGGATCCTTCAGCCAGATGGCTCATTCCGTAATTTAAGGCGTTTGAGTCACTTTGATTTTGGCTGGTTAAATAGTGTTAAAAGTGTTTGTCAAGCTGGCGGAATTTTGAAGACCGTTTGCATCCTGCTAGCACTTGAAATTATTGGAATTATTATAGACAAGTTGTTTTCTGTCACTGAAAACTTTCTCGAAATGATGGCTATCTCACAACAAATAAATCTTTTAAATTTGTCTAATCTACTGTTGATTAATGTTGCTTTTGCAAATATTTGAGAAGCTTATCCTTATTATTTATGAATCACATTTGTCCGTGGTGCACTCAACTCTAAAGCATACACGGTGCGACCAATGAACCACTATTATTTTGGCCACTACTAATATTCATTCAGCAGACAACCGTATATACGACCTACTCACTTTTGGACCTCAGTAGAAGTTGCACCAAAAACAAGTGTTTTAGCCATTTTCGCTCGGTTGAGTCTTGTGTAGTGTAGCGTATTTTGTTTCGTGGTGGCTGAGTACGCTTGCAACAAATGTCGTGTATCTTTCAGACCTGCGTCATTCATTCTTGCCCAAGATCGCCATTCTTTCCCGGGGCTAAGACCATACAAAAATGTATTTTCAACTTCTGTTGATCAGTATTTTGCGGGAAAATGGAGCGTTATAAGTAGACGAGTTCTATTGAGTACATCTTCCCGAGATTTCAGCTGTACGTCTTCTTTGAGGAAACAGCGATGGTCTCGCCTACCTCAAATTTGCGTGCATAATAAGCAGAACTTTGACTTCTAGTGCCATCTTGCGCAACAATATTTTGGATTTCGGCAGTATTTCGATTCTACTGGCTAACTCGTGACCACATTTGCGACGACAGGAGAATACACATTTAGCACATTTCTTCTAACTGGTGCGCTCCTTGGATACCTTGAATGGGTAAAATTAATGCAGCATTGATGCGACTCATCTTGGAGCTAGTCAGTAATAAACAAACAAGTCGTGACACTGTGCAGGCATATATATATATATATAAACATATTTATGTGTGATATATACTCAAATATTCTTCTTCAGTATGTCTTAAAAATGCAGAGTAGAATATATCATGAGAGCTTAAAATTGACCATTCATATATGTTCAGTATGATAGCAAACTGTTCACACTAGTTAATATCAGATCATTTGAATCGCAACACCCTTCAGTGATGCCTTGTTGGTCTGATCGCTTCACAACTAATTGACACATTATAGATATTTAACTATTTAGCGGATGTCTATGGGTGTACAGTGTAGTGGTCTGCTTAACCAGAAAGCTACTGTACCAGGAGTGTGCGGCAAAGAAATAAAAATAAAAACTCTGGATTGCGTATGCAGTAATAGAGCTCAGATGGGCAGACTCACCAGTAATTGTTCTTACAATAGCCCGTCGTTGGCCCAGGTCAGGCAGTAAATAATGGTCCAATCCTGGTTGCCCATAGGTCCTCTTGCGAACAGTTCACATGTAAAATAAACTCAGAAGATAGTCTCAAGTGTTTTGATACCAGAGCTAGCACATGAAACTCGCTAATGACCGCTGTAAGCGTGAGCGAAATTAGAAGAGAGAGTCGAAACACGGGACCACGTTTGTATTGCGTGAAATTGTACAAGTGCGCGTTTTTCGTAGTTTTTTTGTATTGTTCAAAAAAGTTTCTGCAATTGGCAAAATGCGTAGTGTTACAATACAAGCAAAAGAAAGGTATAAAACTCCACAACGGAAAGATATGGCAACATATTTCGCTTTTTTTGTATTGTTCAAAAAAGTTTCTGCAATTGTGCGCGTTTTTCGTAGTTTTTTTGTATTGTTCAAAAAAGTTTCTGCAATTGAACGGAAAGATATGGCAACATATTTCGCGCATTTAAACGAAGCCCTGGACTGCAAATTTCATTTGGTCATGGATTTAAATCGAGAGTGTGTATCACGATCAAAGTTTATAGTACCAGATTACTTGTGAATATAAGGGACTGGAACAAGACTCTGGATGTACCAAATATATTCATCCACGGGAGTAGAGAATCCCCGTTTGGGTCCAAACCAGAGCTATGTTTGAAGATATCTTGCTTCTGATTTTGATTTTATCATATCTGCTGGTATGTTTCGTGCTGAAAAACATCAGGATTTCCCATCTACATTCGAAGATAATCTAAAAGCAGAATAAGTAAACTTTGTCAACTTCCCAGTCATCAAGTTCGAAAGTTTTATTATTACTCTTCTGTGCTTAAAACCGGTTTGAAAACCTGGCCTTGGTAGCAGGGTTTGGATCCATGTAGCGATGATAGCTATAGACCAGATGCTGTAACACTAAATGAAAATACATGTATATTTTTTGTCTTCATCAACCTAAGCGCGAACATACGGACAAAGGCGATTGTGTACTCTACTGTACAGTACAGTACCAATGAAAATAAAACCAGAGATGCTGATTATCACATAGTATCTCCCGTTGGGATGAATCTACTTTGGGAAGCATCCTAATCACCGGATCAATATCATAATGCGGTACATAACTGAAGCGTCCACACGTGATATCAAACTGTATTCACGAAGAGACTGCACCATATCAATCTCCAGACCTCCTGCTGATGCGAATAACTTCAGGTCCAAAAACTCTCCCCAACTCCCAAACAATTCCAACTGCAGTTTACAGAGATATTCTTCGCCCCATAATGAACCTCATACTCTACATTCTGCCGTAGATTCAAACCTACTTCACCAGCTATTCACTCCCTACCCCAGTGCTGGATGCACTTCGACCTATTGCGGACACGCACTTAGTCAACTCTAGTTCATGTAAACTTAACTCCATCAACCATTTCTCCCTGTTACCGAATTACACCGTAAGCGGGCTTAGTGAATTCCTTATTGGCACGGACCTATCAATGATGCTGTTTAACGCTCACTGACTACCGCCAAAAGTCCATACGCCCCGCGCCATAATCCCCGTTGCACGACCAAGTCTGAGTTGTGTGACTAAAACATGGCTTTCAGTTGAAACTCTAGACACGGCTATTTCAATCTCCGGTTATAATAACCATCGCTCTGACAGGATAAACTCAAGAAGTGGAGGCTGTGCCATCTACTCCAAATCGGAACTTCATGCAACTCTCGTTGATAATTCCAGCCTAGAAGAGATTCCAGAATCCATCCGTATCTCCATGGGACAGACCAAACGACCAGTACCAGTGAAAGTAAGAAGGCCTTCGCTGCGGAGTTATTTATTGGGAAAGGCCAACTGATCGGTTACAGACCATCAAACAGGGAAGCAAAACGCTAATCTGCATCTTAGTTACAAAAACTGGACAC
>NW_008751794.1:475117-528583 GCF_000715545.1 Opisthorchis viverrini
ACCGACTGTAAGGCAAATTCAGCGCGACGGTTAAATTTCGAGTTACATCGTCGAGGGTTATCGATCGTCTCTACCGCTCATAAGGTGGGGGTTCAAATATTTTGAGGGTTTTTTCCCACCAAAATGTGGGTTACCGGTCGACTAGTTTAGACTGTAAGCATTATGAAATCGACTGCATTTGTCAGTATAAAGAGTGAATGAGGATGAATTTGAGGTCACCGTATTAGCTGCTGATGTAGAGGTTGTAGAGATCACTAATCAGATCACGAATCACGAACACTCAAACCACGTGACAATTCCTGTCCTAATTGCAACCTGCGGCGACAACCTGTAAACTACAAATTCACATCCATTTTTGTTTACGCGTTTACCACTCGCGTAACCCTCCAGGTCAAGTTGTATTCATATTCGTGCAAGCATCAAACACTAGTGGTACCCCCTCTTCACATTGCACACAATTAATAGGCATACAACTAGGCTCAACGCACTCACTCGCGCGCACAGGACAGGAAGTCAGCAGGGCTCCGCAAGTCCCCACGGACAACTACGAGACACGTGTAGCAGCTGAACCGCAGGGAAGATACGTCCCGCGTCCGTAATTTCACTCAGGAACTCTAAAACAGTGTCCTCAAACGATAAGTCACCTTTTGGCTTATTCCACTCTTCGCATTGTATTTATTTTTATCAAGTGCACATGACCATTCTATTCATCACAGTCTAGTAAGACACATGTGTCAGTGCTTGTTACCTTCTGATAATCAACTTAATTACGTCACAAATAGAGCACTAACGTCACATGAGGAGCACACGAATGGCGTTTAATTTTAGTTATGTAATGCCTTAGATGCACGTGTTCACGTCTGACTCACGTCACAAGCTAATTCATTTGGATAATAAACCGTCGATGGCAAGCCCATACTAAACCTTCATAATCATGTGTAATATATCTCCTCTTTTTTGACACGAAGTAAGTTATTTGCGTGCCGAAATCTCAACGTCAACGGGTTGTCCCATTCTGATAGAAATTTCATCAAAAGTGGTCGTTCCAGTACGTAACCCATGCGCTGTGTGTGCGCCTGCATTAATCGTAGCCGAGAAAGCAGGTAGGTATAACTCAAACACTCGCGCGATCGAAGAGATACGACACCCTTACAAGGCAAGCGGTTTATTCCGCCTTGTGAATTGCAAGAAAATATATGCAACCAAAGTGGACAAGCTGTTCAGCTGAGTTACGTGAATGATTGGGCCGTTTGGCTTTCTTGGTTTTCTACTACATTTATTGAAAACCATTGGGATAATGAGGAATAAACGTGTGTAGCCCTTAATTAAAACGTCCGCATTCACCAACGTTGTACACCTCAGGAAAAAACTGCTCCAATGATTTCTAACTTATGTATACATGAAGAAAGTTTATTCCTTGAAAAGTTGGACGATAAACTACAGGCCGTTTCCAGACTGATCAAAAAATTTTACCAGACAAATGAAACCGCAGTTTAGCTCCCATCCAATCATTTTATTAATGATGCATTGTTTCAAAACACAGGGGGCTATTTTTCTGAGCTGGAGTTTATTACCGGAGTAGTGCACTTATGTAACAAGTGTGCCTTTTGGCGCCAACGTTTTCTTAATGCTGAATTTTCATTTGTGTGTAATCACGTGTACCGTACGATCATCCATGGATACAAAACTACCAACAGTTGGAAGAACTCTTTCTATTTTTGAATGAAGTTAGGAAATGTCTATCTTTAAATGCAGTGATGTGCGTTTTTGAGGTGATTTTGTTCCACCCGTAGGCAGAGAACCCTATTTCTAACCTTTTGGCCATTACAGTTCTTAAGTGGTCTTCCAGTTTTGATTTCATAACCATTTTTGATTATTGAGAGGAACACTTATGTAAACTCTGCACTAAGACGGGATTTGTTCGATTCAGTTCAGCCATCTGATTTGAACTACAAAACATGGCAAGCCTATAAATTTTACGTGTTGCTTGTTGCGGTCGCGGCATTTCAAAATGGATGCTCTTGAATTTTTGAAACTTGGAACTCGTAAGTATTACGCATATCCGCACTCGTGCTAAATTTCAGCGACGGCAATGTGCAGTCCTTACCACCTCACATGTACTTGTCACTTACTTCATTTAACGTTTCGGTGACGCTTACTAGGATGGATACAATGAGAGATAAAAAGCATGAAGTTGCCAACCACATGTAAGAAGGATGCCATCGCATGATGTATTCGAGGAGGTCGCGTGTGATATGCGTTATGTTGGTACGGGCAACCTGGCAAACTTCGTTGTGTGCATGATGAGATTGATGCATCTTTGAAATGCGTTGCGATACTTAGAATAAAGTCGGAGTAAAATTTCAGAATACCTTGTGGGGAGTGCCGCATTTTTTGGAAAATCGTGTTGACTGTCCGTTGGAGCTTTCCATGCACTGACTCCGAAAATATCCATTCGCTTCAAGAGGTTATTTCCATTTCTCAGGTAATTTCTCAGTGAAGATTTATTCCTCATCGCCGGTGAATTTTTCATTTTCTGGGGAGCGCCACAATGAAAGCCAAGGCACTCTGGGCGGTTCGCGTGGGAATGCGCAGCGATTTGGTTTTGACTGGCCTCGTTGCAAAAATACAGTGTAGTTAAACTTCATCAAAATGTTTCTACTATTTTCTCCTCCTATTCATAAGCGCTAAAAATGCATTTTGAAATACAAAAGTATAATTATGGCGGAACAGGAACACGACCCTTCAAACGAGAGTGGTGTGACTGAGAACAAAAATCCCTATCCTGCCAAACCCTATAAACTACAACCAACATCTGAAAATATTTGGATCTTCCTCCGGTGTACTTTACTGCTAATTAGTTGGCCCTTGTTATGTTCAGCAGCATTTGCATCGACGAGTGGTGACGAAGCATTTTCAGGCTAACTGTTAAGCTCAGTGGATGGATCAACACGCATGCGTGGGATTGCTATTTCGACATACTTTCTATTCACGACAGATGGCGGAAAGTGATCTCCGGTTCATACTTACAAGACGGTAAAGCACGAAACTGTGGACAATACCTTCATTTTTCATTCCAAACCGATATCTACTAAACTTTCAGGTCATAACTTAAACATATGATGCTAGTCCCCGTAGAAACAAATTGAAAAGGTTAAGTGTTTCAAGTAATTTCTGAAGCAACTATTATTTGAAGCTAATTGTACAACCAGTAATCTCATGGTTTAACCGTAAAATAAAGTTATAGTCGGCTTACAAGGGACACATTGAAACTAAAGCCAGCACTACTGGGTTATTCATCCAGCATACAGTTGCCTTTGCCAGGTGATTGACGGTAATTTGTGGAAAATCGAATGGGATAGGACATTATCGAGTTAGATAAATTCATGAAACTCCAAAACCTTTCGACACTTAAACATAAACAGGAAAGAATGGAAAGTATGACAGAAGATTGCCAAGCAGTTAGAACTTAATATCAGTACAATGATAGCATAGCTGTGTTGAAAATCCTGGCACACTAATTTCAGAGAACGTCGAGAATCGTTGAAGCTTCCATCCATCCACTTGCGTATGCGTTTTGCTGATGTGTGCCAGTTAGGCTAGTTTGACACGTTACGATGAGTGATTTTAAGTTCTACCACGACAGGTGTGCTTCATTCTGCCCATTTTTCTGCTGGTATGTTATACTAGATCCATACAGATTAATGATAGGGTGACACAATCACAACAACACACACAAGCTAACTGGGTGCCCGACGCAACAGGATCAAATCTTAAGTCATTGGTAAACGTAATCCTAACCCAAAAAACCAAACTGTTGCAGCACTTACTAAATCACACAGACCAACAAAAGAAAGAAGCATCATCAATCGAGATTCCATAAGCCGGAGGATTAAGCGTCCAAACGCGGCCAAGCCGATGTTAGACGTGATCAATCACAGTGACCAAAAGGCGCTTCTATTTGAAACATTGAGCAAGAAGTTGGTGCACTGATCGAAAATTTATTGATGCCGGATTCACTGTATGTGTCGAATGTCCACCCGCCCGAAAAATAATAAGTGGCAAATTCAAAACACTGGCTATCATCAATTACTGACGCGATTGCCAACAGAAACGAGCTTATTTTTACGGAAATTTATGAGCTTGTTAAATTTATCAGTTTGTCCCTCAGGCACGTAACCTAAATCTCCACCACACTGATTTAAAACACTTTTTGGAGAGTGCAGCGTCACAAATTGTTTTTGGAAAATGAAGCTTAAAAGCTTGAAACTCAGAAACCCGTAGAAAAATATGCACATCATTTTGAGAGTGATTCTACTCACGAGGTTTTCCAACATACAGCTCATGGTGCAGAGCGTAAAGTACGCTGAAGTCGATACAGGTTGAGTGCATCGATGCGATGGATTTGAACCCACTGATCTCAAGTTCACTAGGTGATTCCTCGGGTAGATTGAACCACATGGAAAATTTCCTTATCACAACTTTACCATCACACTTGACGAGAGATTTGCCATCATGATATCAATTATTCCCAACAGAAAACGGCAAAATTTTTAATAAAATATAATATAATCGATATTTCGAAAGGCCGTTGAAAATGTAAAATGGTCAAAAATGTAACTGAATCTTTCTTACCATAAACTTGAAAATGATATTTTTGCACATTCTCCTATCTAAGCATTATTTCTGCACGAGGATTTCGTAAAGTGCCAAAAATCCATTAACGTTTAGTAAAAATCCGCCTCAATTTCAGGTATGTTGAATGGTCTATTTCCGGTGTTGGGTTTGGGAGATAGTTTTCGTCCACAAGACATATTACATCGGACAGCCATCAGCTCTTTATGTTTGCACGGTTTTATTCGCCCTCTTTGGCGGTAGTGATGGGTCATATTTTACATGTTGCAAATAAGTCGTCCCAGTTTCGTTAAGTTCTCGATCTACTTGCAAACAAAAAGAGGAAGGTATATCCTCCTGTACGTTATGACATACGACCTGCCACCGTTATCCTTGGTGCCATCTTGGCTAGCCTAGCCAAACGTTTGTTGATAACACAGCAACCCCACCACACACTCATGGATACTAGATGACAGAGGTAACATCACCGCACGGCTCTCATTGTTGTCTGAAAGTCGTTAGTTTGGGAATATTCAGGCTAAGGAAGCGTGAACAAATGCACATATAGCACATGACGCAGCTCGTGGAAAGTTCGAT
Source organism: Opisthorchis viverrini (assembly GCF_000715545.1). Taxonomy (NCBI): domain Eukaryota; kingdom Metazoa; phylum Platyhelminthes; class Trematoda; order Opisthorchiida; family Opisthorchiidae; genus Opisthorchis; species Opisthorchis viverrini. The sequence continues at coordinate 480,329 of NW_008751794.1, forward strand.
GCAACTTTTGTCAAACTGAAATAACAATGTTCTTTGATGTGGTCAATTTTCCTTGTATAAAACAGTATTCCCATGATAATAGTGTGAGCTCTACTTTAAGATGTGGGCTGAAATGGTAGTTGCCGAAACTAAGTGTTCTCTCAACTAGATTGTACTCTAATAGTCAACAAAATACAATGATTCGTCACTGCAAATCCGTTGGGCTTCCAATANCTAATAGTCAACAAAATACTATGATTCATCACTGCAAATCCGTTGGTCTTCCAATAAATCTGACGGCTTGAAGTGAACCCTATAGGTATAAAATGGCAGTAGTTCTTTATTATTGGGGATAGAAATGGCGCTATCTTTGACGTTCCACTCACCCTAGTCGGAAAATTTATGTATTATCTCCACCAGTGGTACTACGTTGGTACACATTAACAGGTGGTGAAGGGAAAACGTCAACTTCCAGAACTCTAATCTTGTTGAGGAGTTCAAGGGTAACTTCCAGAATGCGTTTATACTTCTCTCCTGGCATATTTTCTAACTGACCGAAAGCGATTTAGCCAAGGCAGGATAAGGAGGATAAGACATATCAGAGGGGGGCCTAAGACGCAGTTCTGGAAGAATGTAAACCCGAAGAATTGTTGTACCGGTAGTGCAAATATCCTCTAAAATATTGGTATCTATGCTTCTTTATGTTGTAGTACTACTTTGGACAGTACATTGCAATCACCCACATTTTGATTTTCCGACTTCCCCTTAAATTTAGATTCGTCCGCCAGGATTGCAATGGTATTGCCAGTATGGACAGGTTTCTTCATCCAGTTTTATGTGGTCTACAGCGTAACACCTAATCATTCAGCCGTAAGCAACTCAGGAGAAGTTGTATTGGGGAAATTTACCGTGTCCTGAAATATCATCCAAATCTCCTATTCATTTGGTCAAGCGAAATGCAACACTTAAGGGTCTATCGGTGATTTATCCTAAATACATACGACTAAAGTACACAGTTTGTGCCTGGAACCGGATCGAAATGTTTTATAATGTTTTTGTGCTTTTGGTGTTCCAGGAAACTGAATGCACCTTCCTAACCGTTTTTACTTTAGTGGTCTGAAGTTGTCCGACAGATGAATATTGGACAGGATTTGCCCGTGATAATTTTTTTGTGAGAAGTAAACTATGGAGATGCCCTGAGGCTAGGAGAGACACCCAATCCATAGTTTCTTACCTTACACTTTTCAGTGTGATTCCGTTTGATGAACACTGATCCACAGGATGTATGCAGCGAATACTAGAAAGAGTAGGCGGAAAATTCCAATTCATGTTCTCGACGTAATAATTTTCGACAGTGCTGTGGTTCGCATGAATTCACATTAACTGATAAGCGTTCCACTGAGTGAACGAAGTTTGCTTCGTTTGACTCTTTGAGAAATGGGTGGCACACCGACTGGCTACATGATTTCCAAATTTTCGTTTAGTGGTTCAGAAGGTTTCTCTTAAAGGGTTAGTGTTGTGGTGATTAATCCACTGTCCAGTGACGACAGAGAGTCTATTCGCAACAGCAAGCGCGGAAGGCCACTTTGTTTTTGCCACCACAAGGTGACTGAGGTTCTGTAGTACTAGGAAGATGTGGATGGACAACATAGACTGCGTTTATGAGTTGATCCGAGACGGGCGCATTGGCCGCTTTTGGCGGCATTGTATTTCATCCACCAATTTTTGCTATTGGTTGAACCAGTGGTGCAAGAATAAAGTGCGTTCGAAACAGCGGTTCATCTAAGGTAAAAAAGCAAGCAAGACAAACGACATTAAGTAGCAAGCTTTGTGGAACATCAACCACAAATCAACGTCAGCAGTTAATCAATATTTACGTAGTTCTCTTCGGATGTTTTGGTCAGGCTCTCGTCTTATCTAACGCGGAAATTAGGTGGACTATAACTGTCAAACAACTTCTTATTTGCACATCACAGACTCACCGTTTTATGTGGGATTTCATCCTGTAAGTCAAGCGAATCTATGCTGAAAAGCCGAGAAGCAAGTTTTTATTTTTGGTAGAATCTTATAGTTCTACAAAGCCTGCTACACTATTTTGACAGATAACCTGGAAAAAAACACTATGATGCTGGAATTCTGTCAGCCTTTTTCTATTCAGAATTCATTTTGCAATAAGCATCTACAAATTTTGTGAAGTGAAGAAAATCGTCAGATATTTTTTCCGGTATTCAAGCTCACGATCACGTCCAACCTCGGTTGAGAGTCGGTCTAGTGTGGTGGCAAATCATATGTGCGTCCAAACGCTTTCAACCGAAATCATATGAGACCATTACTTATTGGAATATGCCCTCACTGTGGGCACTTTAAACTGCTGCTATCAAAAACGCCGCATGAAATCGTATGAGTGCTTCTAAATCCAATGCGCCATTAATCCTGATAGCAGCAGGATGTAATTTTGTGCGCCAGTTGAAAGCGATTCTGATGGGTTTATTTCACAGATACAATCAAATGAATATCTATATGCAGCGTGCTGTGGAAACTAATTATCTGTTTGTACTAGTGGAAATGTTCTGATACGCATTCGATAAGACCATCCAATGCGCTGTTCTAGACTGTTCTAGACTTCCGTTCACAGCGCCGTGCAAAAAGTGCCACTTCCATCTCCATTCTTCGCTCCACCTAGGCAAAGCAAGTCTCAGTGTATAAGAAATTTAGACTTGGAAGCAGAAAAATTAGTGTAGAAGACTGGTGTATATATTGTTGCATCGCTGTCCGCATGCTTGAAACTGGAACTGTTAGTATAATGACGCCTGAAGAGATGTTTTGCGACCATCACTATCCGAACCACGTTGAGCCCCTAATTAGTCTGATGGTTTTTTCTCAGGATTGGCCTGAACTAGTGGCCCATTAGGTCATACTGTGTGCGTCCTTTTCCCTTACTCCGCTTACCTTATCTATAATCATGACAGGCTGTCCTCATTTCTCCACCTTCGGTCTTCCGGTTTGAACAACCTCAAGTCTGTCCATACTGTTGACAAACGAGTATGAGGCCAATGAGATGTAGTATTGATCGTGCTAGTGTTCTCCTTTAACAACTATCTAAAGGTGTGACCCCTGATTTTTACTGACTAGGCTGAAGGCATATTCAGCTTCGGTCATTTTCATGGTTACTACAGAAATTAATGCATCACTAGGTTGGCTTACAAACATTCACAATTTACACAGACACTGCGCCTAATTAGGCTAACTGATGTTGCGCAAGAGCTACCTATGAAATAACTGTTTTATCGGCTGACGTCCCGGACCGTACAATGTCACTGCATTCCGGCTGAAGGCCTACTAGGATGGGCACTTCTCTGAGGGGTCAATTAGACGCATTCTACTGTGTTATTTCGTGCTTGTGGGTTGTTGCATTTTACCAGGAGAACAACTAGTTCCTCATTTCGAGTGGTGTTACAGGTGATACACACTTATAAGTTACATACCCATTGTTACAGTTGGCTTCTTGTTAAAAGTCCAAAGTGGACGATAAAATGCGGATGAATAAACAGTACCAAAGAATATACCATTGCTTCATCCCTTCGTACAAATCTGATCAACACAGTACACCAAAAAGCCATTCACACAATTGTTTTGATATGGTCAATAAAAGATCCACGGAACTCTGAACGTTTCCTGTGTGGAACAGCTTTTCTATAGTATCTGCGCTCTGAGAGACCATGACATGCTTCTTCATTGGACAGGACAAACCTATCATGTTTAGACCAATACACTAAACACAAAGTTACCATTTAAACCATGATTTTCGCTGATAAAAATTGAGCTGTTTTTCACATTGTGGCATTATTGAGCTTTGTTAATGCGGAGGAGTTTTGTCTATCACGTCCAAACTGACTAATATAAATCACATTCAGTTTCATAACTGCACAAGGCTTCCTAACTCAAGCTCATACCTTATCTACACCATCATCGTCACTTCATGTGGAGAATCATAAGTAGAACAGATTTAATGGACCTTGACACCGGAAGACAGTTGAACTTCTGAGGTTCAAGTGATCTTGTTGAGTGACCTGATGAATTTTAAACTTACGCAGCCATAAGAATCGTCGTGTGAGTAAATTCCACAATTTTCCAACACTGGTTCATTATTCGCCCTCAGCTGCATTCAGTTTCGAATGAAGACCGCGATGGGTAGCACTAATGAATCTATTTTCCCCTCAAGGCGAAATAATTTAGACATGACGTCACGGGGAGTAGTTGCTTCATCCTGGGTTATTATGCTAGCGACTTAATTGTAAACATTAATGAAGACGGCTTTTAGGTTTATTCTTTCACCCTTACGGTTATTGTGATGCTTTTGGAAAGTTGGTAGCATGAACTAGAGGGGTTAGCTAATAATGAGCCACAATTTTGGGCTGGTCAGGAGATTTTCGGTTACGTGCACCCTATTCAGAATGACTGAGGTAGAAAACATTTTGCGCTGTATGCAACATTCGTTCATATTTATCAGATGTGAGATCATTTGTGATTGAGAATGCTCCTGACGAAGGTTATCTGAGGGGACTGGAACATTGAATCATAAATATTTTCGCAATCCTGGTTATTTTTCCACTGATTTCAGTGAATAAAAACCGGTCAAGCGGTCATGGTTACAAAAAATTGTCAATAAGTTATCGATCTATTTTGGCTATTTTTTGCGTTTCATATACACGTGGGTGTGCCGAGTATTAAGGCAGATGCTGAAAAGGTGGGTGGAATCACCTTCGAAGAACACATTAAATATATCTAATGGTTTTGGTGTTGAGCAATGTCATCGTGTCTTACGACCAGAGGGGTTTTACTGACCCTTAACAACGATGCCCATTCTCCCAAAAATCAGCTTCAGAAGATGTTGAAGTCCACACCAAACACGTCCTGATCAGGTTATTATGAGGGAAATACTATCAAAGTTTTATGGTGAAACTCCGTGTGAAACTACAACAATACCTACTTTTGATGGACGATTCCGAAGAATATTTTGTCATTTATCTGATGTTTATATCTCACTTCCTGTTCGGTAGTAAAATGTATAATGATATCACTGAATGTGCAGATCCCTCAGTCACCACAATACGTTCTTTGAAAATAATCCAGAAATCAAGGGACAAAAACTGAAGTAAATATGAGCAGTGTTCTCATCCTATAGGCGTTGTTATCCATTGAGCCTATCCAACAATGAGTCATATGTTTTCAATTCTTACAGTCAATCTTTTGAGAATAATATCTATTTCACATGATCAGATGAGGTAGTTCATGATGCTTGTTAACTTGCTATGGGCTACACAAGCAACAGAGCTTTGCAGAGGCCCCACAGGACGTATTTGTATGAGGTAGTTTGCTTGTTAACTTGCTATGGGCTACACAAGCAACAGAGCTTTGCAGAGGCCCCACAGGACGTATTTGTAATTTGCAGCGTAGCGTTTCGTACATGAAACTTACTAGTCACCCATGATTGTCTCAACCATAAAACAACTGACTGTCTTGTGTTGGGATGCGTGTTTTTCTCAGTCTAGGTTAGACCGACAACTGATTTTTGTAGTTAGAAACAGGTAATTGACCATAAACTGAAACAGTACAATGGTGCGGTTGGGGGCACATGTTGTAACATTTCCCAGTAAAAGTTGCATTGCATCCACAGGAATCTACTGAACGAACCGGCATTGTTACTCCACAGATGTCTATACGAAAATTTTACTGTGCTCTTGAAATGTTGGGTGTACGTACAAAGTTTCGTTCCTTTCAGAATCATTCTATTTCATTATTGAACGCCTGTGGAATTTTAGGTAGCAGATTTAATGGACATGAATTAAGTTTCGTGGCTTCCCTATATAATAGAGACCTGATGAGAGCGTTCCCTGAAGGGAAAGTAAACTTGTGCAACCAGTATGCTGCTTGTGATATTTCCGAGATACACCGTAAAACCAAGTGCGGAAAACCAGAGGAGGGAAAATTTCAACAAAGCGAGTAGACAAAGCAACGGTTTTATCCGTAAGAAAATAAACTACAGTAATATCTGACTAAACAATACGTATTTATTTGACTTCGGTCATTCGTGCTATTCAAGCAAACTGTCACAACCCGTCCAATTAAATTTTCTGTGTCGTATTTCTTCTTGCTACCTTTGTGGCATCTGCATTAACTAGGCATTGAGTTCCACGCATCCAGAGATGTTGCAAATCTTGTTAAAATTTTGCGTCAAAAGATAAGTCTAAGCAATACATGGACGGTTTTAGGAGAGATTGACATAAAGTGGCGGGATAACCCAATAATCGTCACAAATTTTGCGTGGAAAATCTCATCAATGTGATCCCAAGAATGAACATGTACGATGAGTGGAAGAGAGTTTGGAAATACTTGTGAAAATATTTTCAAAATCGTTGACATCCATGAAATCATATTCACTCACATAACCATCAATTTAGATCGGGACAGAAGAAAGCTAAACGAAGTTTTATTTTGGCAACGATGACTAATCCAATTCTTTATTGCCAACAAGTCTTCAAAGTGCACTAAAGAAACCAGTCGAAATTTCTCTAAGGGAATTCTCAGCTTGCCGCTATATGTCATTATAGGCAGCTTGCTGGATTCTTCCGTAAGGCCGTTTCCTTGGAGTCGGATACATTTTTTATGTGATAGCATTCACAGCAAGCACACTTTTCTTAATTACGCTCTTATTTTGCTACGATCTCAAAAATATTCTTCTTTGGAGTATAATGTACTGGTGCGAATAGTTCGAAGTAGTGTGTACTTTCGGCGACAGAATTTCTAGCCTCTGCTGCAATGATCTAAGACGTGCTGTACTGAAAATCCGCGGGGTCATTAAAACGTGTTTGTTGAACTATTTCTTGGTACTCATAAACGCCAAAATTTGCCTACTATGAAACTAGTCAGTAGGCTGACACAGCATCATTTGGGAAGGCCACGCTCGGACATCGCCCTGGGTAATTTGATGGCTATTGTGTTTTCTCATCATCTCGGATACACCTGTAAGTCTGCACACTATAATTAGAGGGAAGCACGAACCCGGCTTTTTATACACCCTCCTTTATGCAATCTTTTATACGCTAACTTATACCTGATTTATCTAAGTCTCAAGTGTGACGTGAAATATTTGACTAAGGCGCTGTTTACACTCAGCCTCGAAGTTATTAGTAATAATAATATGCACCCGCACAAAAAATTTTGAACACATCTTGCGAGTCAAGGACCTTTTCAACCAACGAATTTTGCCAGCCTGAGAGCATTCTCGGGTAATGTTTCTGTTTATTAGTTGCAGATATCTCTGTTGGGTATACGCAGCCCCCATGATATATTTTAAGATGACCATGAGGCCTGTTTGTTGTGAAAGCAATAAGATCACGGAATCTTTACATGTTATGGCGTTTTAGTGGACATTTTTACCGGTTATAAAATGTAATAGCTCATGACGTGGGAGTGAGGTATTTTGAGATATATAAGAGCCTAAATTTTTTGGGGAGGGGGTGTAGTCGCGTTAATCGGCGGTTGGTAATGGACAATATTCTGTGCTCTATTCGGGGATTCCACTATTGGAGATATAAATTCTAATGTTCGGCGTTCATACATTAAGGTTTTCCTCTTTCTGAAACGTATCCCATTGTGTGTCTTTTTCATTACCTTTTAGGCGATTGATTCTCTAGGTTGCCCTTGCACTTTTGGATGACGGACTCTTGTACTTTTGCAGTGAAGGAGAAAATGAAGATTTGACTCAACCGTAATTTTGGAGTTCTGCTAAATTACTTAGCTACTTCCTAGCAGAACACTTTTAGTTGGATAATACACGTTGGAAAGTGTGGAAGTGACATGAAAATCAGCTCAGGACCAGATAATCAGACGGACCTGGCGACTATTCATACATTTCGTGGCAGGGAACTTTGCACACGAATGCGTTACTGCCAAAGCTTTTAATAAAGCTTCCCCGGTCTCAGAGGAAGAAGCTTGGCCGAAAGCATTCCCTTAGAAGTCCCCGGATCAAACAAAAAACGGTACGCGGGTTCCGTCATTGACTATGTGAAACGGTTCCACACTACAGATTCTGTCTGAAGAATGCAAATACACAGCAGTTTGTTTTAAACTGAGCGACAAAACCAGAAAAAAGCAAAGCACATCCGGAAGGCAAAAACCAGAGCTGGTATACAATCGATGTGTTCATATTGATTGCTACGAGAATTCCCCGCCTATCTCAACCGCCTTCGCTTGCGCCGATGTGACTTGTAGCGACAGATGGCTGACACCGGCGTTGGTCTTCTAGTTACATTGGACATCTCTCATTTGCAGCGGAGATGAAGGTCACTTGTCCCGCAACTTCATTCTGAAAATGTACGAACGTAGCCGTGTGCATTCAATGCAACATTAGCTATGTTGTGGAATGTAGGTTGCTCGGGTGCGCTGTTTGTTTGTTGGTCAGTTCGCCGAGCTCATCAGTTGGATTGCAAACGTTTCATCACCAATCGAGGTGACATCGTCAGTGCAATGCTGAGTGGGTGAATTCTTCCTCTTCTGCCTGTGATTCTATAGCTTCTAAACAGTATCTGGTAGTTCTGGAAACGGTCGTCGTGTGGTTTGATTGGTCCCCTTTGAATCTGACGTGGTCTCAAACTCCTGTGTCTGGTTGGTTCGTTGGATGCATTCAATTCGGCAGTTCTGTATGTGGTTCTTCTGCTGTGATGCCGAATGGCTTCCACCCGACAACAACTTCACTTCCTCTACGGAGGCCATTACCACGCAGTGTATCTTACCAAACACCACTGAACCATCCTGAGGCGTGGAAGCTCGCTAGACAGAACGGTAGGCGTATGATCAGACTGATGATCACAGATGCTCACAACCGACTGGGTAAATACGAGCGGGTCCTCAACGAACAAAGAGAAACATGCCTGAGAACAGTGGGGCTCGAAATTATAGAACAACTCAGTGAAGCTATTGATCGTAGAGTACGACACACTATTGAGAAGAAGCGAGCCACACTTGAGCGCAAGTTCTACATATTTACCAAGCCAACTGAGCACACCGAAAACGAAGCATGGATCAGGAACCTCTGCAGAAGACAACTCACGGCAGCGGAAGAAAACGTGCTTAATAAAGGACTTAATTTCAATTTCAAGAATGATAGTAACCTAGAATATCTGGCCAGCCTCGAAGCGGCCTTCAAATCCAGCGATCTCAATGAAGAAACCCAGCAAGCGATACGTCAAACCATTGTCCCAGCTATCACGCGAAACAAAACACACAACGCTGTATCCACCAAAGAAAAAAAGAGCAATGAACAGCCTCAAAGCGGATGAAACCATCGTTATTTTGCCAGCTGACAAAGGCAGAATACCAGTCATTCTGGAGAAAGCTGAATACATCGACAAAGCTAACGCTCTACTCAATGACACAACCACATACCGCCGTCTGCAGAACGACCAAACCGTGAAACTTGCGAACAAGGTAAACAAAACCCTTAAGAAACTCAAGAATCTTCACAAAATTACAGAGGAAGAAAACTGGAGAATGTAGGCTGGTGACTCAGAAGTTGCCTGATTATACGGACCTCCAAAGGTTCACAAAGAAATGATACCATTCTGCCTGGTTGTCTCACTACCAGGAAGACCCACATACAACATTTCCAGAGTACTATGGAAGCAGCTGAAATATCTAACCAATGGGTCCGAATGTTCGACCAACAATGCGGGACAGTTTCTGGAGAAACTTGAAAATGTGAGAATCGAAGAAGACAAAATAATGGTGTCCTTTGACGTAACCTCACTGTTCACATCGGTTGATTTGAATGCAGCACGGACGACGGTCGCCGAACTCCTGGACAACCGCGGCACCATCAACGGAACGCTCGGAAAAGAAGAAATATGTGAACTACTAGATCCGTGCCTGACAACCTACTTTGAGTTCAATGGAGAATATTACGAACAGATCAAAGGAGCGCCAATGGGGTCACCAATCTCTGGACTAGTCGCGGAAATTACATTGCAGAAACTGGAACGAATCGTACTACCAAATATCAAACCGAAAACATGGGTACGATATGTGGACGACACGTTAGCTGTTTTAAAGAAAAATGAACTGCCACGAGCGGAGGAACTGCTGAACAACGTGTTTCCCACATCCAGTTCACAATGGAAACGGAGGAGAACAAAACATTGGTGTTCCTAGATGTGCTCGTAACAAGGACAACAAACGGCCAAATACAAACTGAAGTATACAGGAAAGAAACGCATACGGACCAGATTCTGAATTACCACAGAAACCATCCGAACTGTCACAAGGGGAGCTGTGTCCGAACTCTATTCAAGCGGATAGAGACACATTGCAACACAACAAAGGCGAAGATAATAGAAGAACGAAGACTCTTCGAAACATTCCGAAATAACGGCTACCCGAGGAATTTCATATGGAGGTGCTTACGCGACCACCACCAAGCTGATCCGTCAACACAACCAGAACATAGGACGATTGCGCTGCCGTATATCAGAAACGTGGCGGAGATGACTATGACATCTACGGCAACACGGAATTGCAGTCACCTTGATGCCTGCAAACACGTTGAGAAGAACTCTCTCGAAACCGAAGGGAAAGTTGGATGATTTGAAGAAGACTAACGTGGTCTACAAACTTGAGTGCAACGACTGCGACAAACGCTATGTTAGCCAAACGGGAACGAAAAGTGCTACGAGAATACACGAACACAAATTTCCAGCAGAAGACATGATTCAATGTCATCCGTCTCAATTCAGGAAGACAGAGAAGGACACAAGTTCGATTGGGACAATGTTCAAATACTTGCTCACGCAAGAACAAAACGGGCCCGAGAGTTTGCCGAGGCGTGGTACTCCACACAAAAATCGATCAATAAACACATCGACATTCACCCAGTCAACAACAACTCACTAGATGTATGTTTATGGGCGCGCAAGTGGCAGCGATCATCATAGACGGACATCAGTATATATTCCGGCGCCCTACTTGGAACTCACTCTGAAAAACTATTATATTCGCTTCTATTTGCGCATAATTGTACCTTCGACCATGACTCTTACAAAGGTGTGCAAAAGAACCTGCACTTTCAAATAAGCGCGCATTCTGAGTTCTTCTGAATGTAACTAGTTTCGATTCTTATTTGAAGGGAATCGCATATTGTTTGTGAGCTTATTCGGGGTTTCTCATTCCAAAGTAAGAACGTAAGCAACTGACTAGTTATCTGCTTTGTCACTAGTAACTGAAAAGGTGCACCTGAAAAAAGACAACATTTGAATCGGAATTGAGAACCTTGGCGGGCTTAACCTAAGCAAAAGAAACAGAGGAGCCGACGGTGCTGTTTTAGGCCACATGTGTGCCGTTATTTTTTGAAAACTCGAAGGAAAATATTGCACCAATTGTTGAATTAAATGTACACGTTTAAAATAATGAACACATCGTAAAAAGTCCCGTGGCACCCATCAAAAATCGAAAGCAGTGACGATACCTAGCGCATTATGAATGAATTTAATATCTTTACTTTGAAGATTTGTGGGTAGATATTCAGTCCCTGAAGTTGTTTCCAACACCGGAGGCAACATGGTGTTAAGGGTAGCATTTTTCGAGTTCGTTCTATTTGAATAAAAATGATCAAGACAGAATTATTCCATTGGACCCTTCGTGATTTTTCATTTCTGTATTTACAATAACCATAAATCCATAACCATAAAACCAATCGTTGACTTTTGTGCTGCGCTGCGGTTAATGGAAGTAGAGGCCATCTACGTTATATATACGTAAAATTGATGAAATCAGTTGTTCCTATGGAAGCCGATTGTTTGGCAAACTGGTCATCTATGCCATCAAAATGCGAAACATTGCGGGGTGGCCAGGCAAGGTAACTATTTTTTAAACCCAAACTGTGCCATCTTCACGCAAATTAAACTTTACTTTCAGCGGTAGTTGGGGATTTCATTAGACAGATTTTAAGGTGATATGAAAAGACTCCTGAAATTCCTTTGCAAGCTGTATTTGGTCCTTAGAAGATGTTTCACTTTCTCTTCAAATATGAAGAGACGACGAATTTTGTTTTCATCACATTGTAGTTGTGTGTGCATATTACTCAAACTAGTTTGACTACTCCTGGTTGCAGTAATTCTTCTTATTTTTCCCGGTTGTTGATTACCCAATATGGTAGTTTGACTTTGTAGACGTGTTGTATGCTGCGATTATGATTACGCATATTACTCGCGTGATGACATTTATTGGAACATTGATCTCGCGTACCTTGTCTCAAATCTATTGGTTAATAAAATGAAATAAGGTGCGGAAGATCGACATAGTAGTTTTCAATTCCTTGCAAAATGATTAAAAAATATACCTGAGGGATACGGTGCAAGAATTTCGCTTGATCAAGGCAAGTTGGCCAGGGTGGAAGTTTGGCATTATTCAGGACTGGTGATCCCACAGTTTGCCGCCTTTCGCCTGCAACCAGTCCTTAAAATACAGTGAGAGAATCCAAATCGCCAAATATACGCGTTCTTGACAAACATTTCTCCCAAGTATAGTGCACCAACAAACACAAATGAACATATTATTTCAAAACAACTAGCCTCCCATTGTACAATTAAGGTTGTGGTTGAGGAAGAAAAACTTTCGTTTGGTGTTTTTGGTAGGTATTTGTGCGCTTGTCAGCGGAGGGAGTCAGCAGTTTTTCAGGTTCAGGTTAGATGAAAACTGTACATGATGATGAAGAAAAGAAGACGCCTAAGAAGAGACGACAGTGCTAAGAGTGTGCGCTTCGTAGAAAAATGGTGGACAATAACGAACGTAAGATGAGGCAAAATAGAATAGGAATTTTCGAAGACACTTTCCTGAAATATGTAACTGTGCTTGGTTGTTTTTACAAAAATCCCTTCTTCATACTTGTAGACACTGACTTTGAATAATTTGTAGGTGTTTCCCTAGTGTATAAGGGGGGGTTACCAAGTTCAAGCCATATGTTGGTCTCATAACTCAGCAAATAGCTCCAAACCGTAAAGAAAAACAGTGCTGTTCCTTTGGAACAGCAAGATTTTCATATTGTATTTCCAGTTTTATTGATTCATATGTCACGTCATTATCAGCCGAGGTTTGGTATGCAGAAGCTACTGCGGGAGCACCAGTTCTAACAACAGTCAAATGCTATGGATAAGTGGTAACTGATTGTGCAGATGGATTGAACAAAGTTTAAGTAAAATTGGCCCACCCTCCTTCGAAATCAGTAAGTCCCGGCACGATTATGTGAAACGTGCGTGAACTGGATACATGGATTACTGCGTTCAAATTGCTAATTATTCCGATTGCCTGAGCTTATTCCAAGTAGAATAGTGTAGATTAGTGTCGATAGTATATGATTATTGCGAGAACGCCTCCAAGTACTCTGTTTTTTGGTATCAGTTTGTTACCAAACTTTACGCGGAGATTAGGTTTAAGCGATGCGTAAGTAGCTCGGTGGGTAATAACAAAGCTGAACAAATGTTGCTTTGACACTACTAGTTAATGCGGATGACGCAACGGGTTTTTGAGAGCCAGATCACATAGTTATTTTACGTGCGGTTTTGATGGCAGCATTTACACCACTACTATAAATCAGGAACTTCAAAAGTGGCTGAAGATATTTTCGGAACCGTTTTATGGTGGTAAACAGTGACATGAAATTCACGAAGTATAAGTGCAGTCCGACTAGTAAATTCCTTTGAGAGCTAACTTGATTTGTACATTTATGGCAGCGGCAAAATTTTGCCTGTTGTCATGTTGCAGGCGTTTCTCCTGCACAAGAGAAAGTTCTTTGTGAAATTTTCAAGCCCACTCTCAGGCTCGTCATACACAGTCGTCGAGTGATGCCTATTATCGTTAAGTTTATAGGATTGTTTCAAAATAAGTATAACTACGGGATTTCTAGGCACAATAATTATGGATACTGTTTTGAATACAGAACTCTAATAATTTAGACAGGAAACACTACGGATGTTCGCGGTTTATCAAATAAAATATCTGATATTTGTTCGTGCTTAATATTGTGTAGATCTGTTTATTGCTTTGCTTGCTGTTCGACCAAATCCTGTTATACCACCACTCACCTGTTAATTGAGACCACAAAAATCAGTTAATATAGTAGGTAAAGCCGGAAAACCAAAGGAAAATGATAATGTCTAATTAGCAGATTATAGCTCATCCAATTGAAAATACAAATAAGTGGTGTTTTTTCAACAATCAAATTTGTCGACTTGATTCTTGAGCTTCGATATCGCGTAAATATCTCCTGTGACTGATAAGAACGACACTCCAAATGCACGTGATATTTTAGCATTTGCTATAATTTCCCTTCATTTGAGCAACAACATGATTGCGCTTAATGAGAAACATTAATGTGATGCCGAAATGTATCATTTATGTATTGCGTGACCATGTAGAAGTAGCTACATTTTATTTGTATCAAATATATTCAAAGTTGCTCGAATTGTGGCCAAAATAGAACCCGAAATCGGTATTGTGGGAGAGGGTTAATTTTTTGGGTTGCCGCTTTTTCGAGAAAAAGCGTGGTGACGTCTGACGTATACAGTTTTCACGTCCTGATTAGTTCTGTATAGGAGAATCTCGGTGGAATTTTCGGCTTTCTTATTTTCAACTTACTCTGTTGTACGTCTGCAACCATTATCATTATTTTTACGTTTGTACTGTTTCCAAGATACATCCATATGGTAGACTGGTCTACGCATAATGTTTTGTGTTTTGTTTGGTTGTTATCCATAACTGGTGCGACACTTGGACATGGCTCACCATCTCTGGGCAACTACTGCAAACAAAACACAAGAATTGTAAACTTTCCACATATGAAATACCACAAGAACATAGTTTCTCTTACAGTCCTCAATATTGTTTACAAAAACTCATTACAACCAAGTGTTTTTCAGTTTTATGTGGCTATTATGCAGTGAGCTTTTGCAACGATCTCCGATGCTGAACTCACAAATAAAGCTTAGGTCAACATTACTGTGGCACCCAAACTTTGCTAATTTGTGCAATCAGGCCCAGTACGACCCGCAACACAGACATGTGTTAGGGGATGTTTGGTAGAATCGGAACATTTACCAGACAGACTATGTATTCGAGTATTTCAAGTTGTAGGAGGATGGTACCAGGCACTTTGCAAATATGCACCAAAAGCATAGGTTTCCTGTTTTAAAGGATCCCAATATTTTATTCATTTTGGCAGATTGCCGTGACATTTCGCATTTGGCAACTTACTGCATTAAGGTAATTAATTAATAAATGGTGCTTGTTCGCTTCTTGACAAGGTCCAAATAATGCTTCAAAAAATATCAACTATTCAAACGTGATCGTTCACACTAAATTGTCTGCTTTGTTGTTTCACATCAACCACTCGAAGATGATTGCGATGGCAAGGGACCTCAATACAATCGCGCCTTATCTAAAATCGGTTTATTAAGAAGAATTGTTACTCCGGTTGAACAGCGGTCAAAACGGAACTTCCAGAATGGATTACGATTTTGTCTTTTGGCACCCGGAAAAAAATTGCATGGGTAGTTTTGAACCATAATGCCAAACTGGTATAATATCTGGTTTATATTTAGCCTAGTAGAACAGCGTAAATAACAATATATCACCTGTGTCTCCAACACACTTGAATTGTTGCGCTTCCGCCGGTTAAATAGCTATATTATATCTTTATTTGCTAGGTTGCGTCCCATGGGCAAAATGCTTGCCGCATGACTCAATAATAACTCGATTGTGAACAGTATCGGGTTCAAAATTTTACACTTGATATTCGTAAGCTTCCAAAACAATGTTTTTTTATACAGGCAACCTGCAGATAATAAGAGAATAGTAGGACAAGCAATGTGACTTATTCGCCGATATTTGTCTCAATGACCAAATCGTTCGTCTTGTACGTGTAACGTTTCTGTCATTTAGTTTTTGGTCTTTTTACTAGGAAAATACAAAAATTTTAGCTTTATCATGCTTACACCCTTGGAAACATGATAGTTTGTTGCGCGAAGTGGCACTGGAAAAGCAGTTTTTGTAATAAGTTCAAGTCGAAACTTAAACGGAACCTTATGCGTTTTTAATTCTTTACCCACCGTAAAAATACATAAACAGTAACCGATGATTGAGTTTGACGTATCATCACAAATTATTTAGCTGATAAGTTAACCATTGCGCCTTTAAGAGAAACCCGCTTTGAAACGCAAACCGGCTGGTTGTTTTTTTGTGTCAAAATGTTTATATTTAATACTTAATGTTTATATTTAATAATAACGGCCTGCCGCGCTTTAATCGCAACTTTGGGCTGTAAAGATTCATAGCAGTGCGCAGATGAAGATACGCTGACCAGGGTACTGACTGAAGATTTTTCGTGTGTGGAAAGAAACTCAGACGTTTACGAATATTAGGGTATGAAAACGGGCTATGCACGGGTCATAGAAACAGCAGTGATGCAGTTGGCTAAATAAAAAGTTTAAAGAGCGCATAATCCACGTGATATGCCAGTTCCATAAACTACGTCACCCCGTGTGTGGCTAGTTCTAGTGGTAATCGTAAACGACCAGGGGTGATTGCGTCGTTCGGTAATGAAATGTTGCTGAATGGGGTGTTAATGGTCTCTGTTTGGCGTGCCTATTAACCGTCATGAGTTAATATCAATCGTCAAGGCATATATTCCGCATACAGCGCGGAAAACCAGAAAAATCCGACGACCTAATTATGTATTGCGAAATTCGTCATTTTGCTGCACAGTATCATGGTAAATCAGTACAATGGTATTCTTCAGCAAAATGCTCAAAAGCATCACCTGTTGGCTGGGCCGGTATGTCACGGTTTGGTAACCAACCCTCGATGTATTGACCTTCTGCATCATGGTTGTGTTTTTATCAGATTTGTATTATGAGATGAATACTGGTGTGATACAACCCAGTGGTGCTTCTATAGAGTTGGTTTCTGATATTGTCCAGGAATGGGCTGACACAAAATATGCCCTTGCTAATGCCTGCAGTGTATATGGTACGTTCTGTTATAATAACCGACTGGCAAGTTCGTTCCGGAAATAATCGCATGTGTGCATCCAGCCGCGAAAGTGCTATAAATAAAAAATAACGTCATTAGGCAAAATGTTACTTCTTCCATTTAATTGTTTTTATCTTGACTACTCACGGCATTCCCAAAATCAATTAGTCAGTCAAAAAACTACGAAAAATATTCAGTGGCTTTCGGAGGATAGCATTTCCAGTAATCCAGCTAAACTGGTTTTTGGGCAGTTTGATATCATGGCCTGGTACGCTTCATACGCCAGTATCTTAAAATTATTACTTTTTTATGTGTAAGTTGATCATATTTTCACGGTGGATGTCTGAACGAGCAAACTATTCGGAGGGTGAAGCAATGTGTTAATTAGTTTTTCAGTAGGTTGCGTGTGATAAGATGCGTGGTGCAAACACTTGCCGTTATTTAGACATAAATCAGAAATAAGGCTCCTAGCTTAGGCATTCATTAACTTCGCCCTGTGGAAAGTTTGTGGAAAGCTTTGAAGTCCATCTGAGAAAGACCTTGAGCTTCCATTGTGTGCACTATTGCCAGTGATGATCGTAACCAGAGGAATATATTTTCGTGGAGGTTACCAATCAATCTTCCCCATCGAGTGGTCTCTACGAGAGGAAAACTTATCAGATGGATGGGTACACAATTTGTTTTGTATTTCTCTAGGTAGTGGAGCGTTTGTCTCTCACAATACCGAACAACACAACATTTGGCCAAAACATATGAGAACGTAGAATGTAATATCTTTAATCTGAAGCTTGTACAAACGCCAGGTCATTCTCAAATGTTAAGTTAGCAACCTAAAAGCTTACAATCTATGAAATACGCCAACTGCTGTCAACCGACCAACCAAACCTCGGCTGGATATATCGTAGGCAATGGACTTTGGTTGAAGACGTGTTACACAGTCTGGTTTCCAACTTCGCATAAAATTCTAGGTACCTCAGTAAAAATTCTACCAGGTAGCTCAATGCGCCTCAAAATAAGTTGACAAGTTTAGATTATTTGTCCGGTTAAACGCTCGGCACACTACTGTTTAGATAATACAGTCAGTCAGGATGTTTGTTTTACTGTGAACATAAGATGGGTCCCTTGATAACCGAAACCGGCCTCGTACTGCTAAGGGCTTTTGAGAAAAATCAAGGTGCGGTGCGTCTGATCAATGCGCCTGATTTCTCGAACATCGTACCAAACAAATGGGAAGCAGTCAATGATCAGCATAAACAATTAAGAAGTACAAGAAAAGGAATTCAGCAAATTTTATCGGACTATCTTGAGTATCTGGCAAACTCAAACTTCAGGCGGTTTCTGTGGGGAATAGTCAATTAGATAACGCGAATAATTAGACGACCGTCCAGGATTCTCTCTCAATTTCAATGGCAAACTTAATTAAATATCTCCGGCATTGTCATGAAAGCAGTATTCATTTGATCGAACGGAGTTATTTTATCATTGGAAGTCTATTCCTTAAAAGGCAGCATATTGTTAGAATTATTAGAAAATTGGGCCGATTGCTCCCATTTTTGTCAGCCTTGATAGTTAGATGGTTGTTCCTGCATGCTAAATCGCACTTTATCGCGAATCAGACAACAAACGGCAAACTGCCATACCAGAAAAATATCTTTTTGTGCATGTCATAAATGAATACTCTAGCTCTACGAGAAATCAGCCAAAAGCGATGGCTAAACGTTGCACCATGGATAGGTTGTCTGTCCTTTGATTCCTTGAGGAAAATGACGTTCAAATAGGAGTTAAGGCGTTCTACATTATGGGACTCTTGGGTCATTCCAATAAACGTGCACACATTGAAGGTGAACTTATAAGCGAAGGTGTCATTGATGACAACATATGGAGCATTTATGGAACTCATTACAACTTGCGTCGCCGGTAAATTTAAAGGGTCGGGAGTTGGTGAATTTTGAGGGGTTGCTGATGATTGTCCAAAACTGAAAATAATTTTAGCATGTGGGTTTCCTCAAATCTATATGGCTTTATTTGGTTTCAATAAGGATTTGCATTTGTATTTGCATAAATCTCTGCCCTGTGTAATTAATGGGGGAACATCATATGTTGGAAGTTGGGGGACCAGCAATAAACGGTAATGTATCTGCCTCAAGCTGGCATCAGAACCACGTTGAAAAAAACTTGATCGATTACGCCGCTTTTTGAGTGGAATTCGATACCAGTAACCTAGTGAGCATTACAATGGTAAAATATGAATTTTGCATGAGACTAGGCGTTAGAGTTTTCAGAAGATAAATAAACTTAAAATAATACGTCAAGCCGATGGAATAGATGCAATAAATTGATCCTTAAGAATGTTTTGGCAAGTGCGCAAATTGAAGAGCTTCTATGACGTGAATTGCACTAACAGCAAAATGTACACAGTAGAGGGGAAGACGGTAACTTACAAATGGAAAATTAAATGGCCATATGGCCAAACAGTAGCTGAACAGGTTCTGTAAGGTCAGCGTGGTTTAATTTGGAGTGCCCAAAATACAAAATAAGATTCACTTGAGGACAGCAACCTGAGTAATAATTATTGCATCCTTTATGGGAACAATGTTAGAGTAGCTGCATTAATCAGCAGACCTCTCTGACGCCCAACACATTATTTGGTGCCAACAACAGTTCATTGTAAGCCACCGACAAATTAGTTAGCTTTCAGTGTGCAAAGTATTCATTTTCCACTCAGAAACTACGGCATCAAACAGTTTATCTAATAGATTTGCTGTTAAACAATGAATGATAATTATAGTTCAGCACAACGCACTGCTTGAGGCCAAAAGGGGTTATAGAGATGAGTTGTGTTTCACAACACACAACGAAAGTCTCTTCGCGTCCCGTTAATATAAATCTAATTAAATTAGTTCGCTTTATCATAATCAGGTAGAAGACCCTCGCAAACAATTACGCCATGCTGTCTAGAGCATTACAGAATGTAATTTAGGACTGCAGTCCCGGAGAGGAATCTTTGCCTCAAGTGCTGTACCATGTTCTAATACTTGATGTCAAACATACAAATAAAGGGCTGACCCTTTGGAGAAAAAGAGGATGGTCCGAATTCTTTATTAAGTACCATGTATAACGTATGATGTAGGTGGCACAGCTGCAGATGTGATGTTTTTGGAGGGTTAATACACGGGTCAAACAAACAACGGGGTCGAATTTACAGGAGTCCTTTGTTGAGGAAACTGATTCTAAATGAACATATCTCCGTGCGGGTCATTTGCAAGGTGCGACGTACACCACTGGTAAGTTACAGAGTTGCCAACCTTTAAAAAATGTAGTTGAGTAAGATTTGACGAACCTGCTCTATACTCATATAACGCCAATCCACATTAAATTGAAGCAGAAGGTTGAATTCCCGTTAATAGATGCAGCTCAGGTGGTGACTCGAACGAAATTGGGTTTTTATTGTAGGAGAGAATCAAATGCTGTCCCATAATCCGGCTTTCCGTAAATTCTAGTGGGCTTTGCTAGCGTATTCTGTTTTTTGAGTGTGATATTCGTTATTTTTGATTGGAAGCTGAGAATACCCAAGGTAATCGCCTGATTATCGCTCTGATACATAAGTTCCAAGCAGCCAGCGGTGTGCATGGTGTATGCGTAAAAGGGCTTGTCAGCTGGCGTGTCAACAGGGTAGGGAAGATTGCTATTTAAAGCACAGATGGAATCCGGGTTGACTGCCGAATTTATACAAGGCTTTTGGAGCACAAAGTGTGTGCAAATACTGGGATTTTATTGAGTTCACCTGTATCCGCATTCGCAACTTTTGTTTAAGGGTCATCCCAACATACATGGTAAAATCTAACTGTGAAATAAACTCACTGAACACATGTCAAACCCTCGGAACTCAAATGACAGATCTTTAGAAGATATAGTACTAAATTCTGGTTCGTAGTGAAAAATGCTGGAAATGGCAGTACATTTAGTGGGTGTCTGCGAATTCAAGAAGATACACCGGAGTGTATTCATATGGAAAGCTAATGTTGGCCAGTAAATGGAGTGTGATATTGTTCTTCCGGTTCAGCTGAACCAAAATATATGACGGAAGCTTCCTGGGCAATGCAACNGTTCTTGCGGTTCAGCTGAACCAAAATATATGACGGAAGCTTCCTGGGCAATGCAACCCTTCAGTAAATGCAACCAGACTACCAGTGTGCTATGGAATTCAAGGGCGGTCAGCCTGAGTACCGGTAGGGAATAAAAATTGGTACACTGCAAACGTATCTGCTTCCAGCACATTTGATATCGTTTGCAGAAACATCTGCTTGCAAAATAGGAGGTATAGTGCACATGGCTAAACGTATTTATATTAAAGATAGGTTTTGACGCACAGATTGTTTCGTTTTCCTGGCTGGGATCCTCCATTTAACAAATTATATCAATTATTGTTGTTATCAATGGCCTGATGGGCCATGACAAACCATAACGTTTGACCGAATTCTAGCCATCACGATTCCTATCTGAATAAAAACTGTGAGCTTGGCTGTTTCATCCGGTCAATACATATAAATAGGTTACATTTGAACCGGAGAAATGAAGCACAGGCCAAAGGTTAGTTTGTGAAATGCAAAACTTGGATACACAAACGATTGCTTTTATGCTTCCACACCACGCATCTAGTTAAATGCTGTGGAACAGTCTGTAGGATTGGCTTTTGCCTACTTGAATAGAAAAATCTCCCGTCAACTTTCACTGACGGAAAGAACTTATTGTCCGGGAAAATTAAGTGAATCATGGTGAAGCATAATCACTCTTTCAGTTGCCGAATGAAGAAGCAGACCCCAGTGCGGGCTGTGTCTCGGGTGTTTGTGGACTTTGTGGAGTTAATGAAAAGTGTTGGTATTGGTTCAAATTTATCCAATCTTTGGACAAAAATTTCCTTTTTACCAACGTTCCACTCTTTTGGTTACATGGGGTCATCAGATTTGACACTCCCAATCCTCACCATTCCTTGAAATCACTAAATCTGCGCTGTGCTTTCAATGTACTATTCCAACTGAATTCCACATTTCATCGACAAATCGATGGAGGCGCCATGGGTTCCCTTCTTTGTCCCTTATTGACTGAAATTTGATGGATCAACTGGAGGTGATCGGTCAAATAAGGGGATCAGGCGTGCGCAGTTTTATCGGAGGCACGTGGACGATATTGTTAGGCTAGTATCAAACGGTCTCAAAAGGGATGCTCTCCTGACCAACTTCAACCCAGCACCTCTACCCATTCAGTTCACTTTTGAAATTAAAAGTTGCAAGGCTTCCCACTTCTTGGATTTTAAGTTAGCCAGACATTCCATGGGTTCAATTAAGAGGTCTGTCCAAAGGCACTACACAAACTTCCGAAGTTTTGTGCCACTGAGTTGGAAACTAACCATGGTTCACACTTTATCGAACCAAGAGAGGTGTATTTGCTCCGCTGATACGCTGGAATCTGGATTGCAGCACATTGCTAATCGACTAATGGTTACCGGGGAGATTCAAAAGCAAGGGCCTTCCCGATTACCCTATTCAAACGACCTGCATGTCTACAACTGGAACTCTGCGGTCTTGTATTACAACCAACACTTTGCTCAACTTGAACCTCAGAGACAGTAAGCACGTCCTCACTTAGAATATGTTTGTGTGTGCTTTCTCCCGTTATTGTTCCGCGGAATATACCACAAAGCGGATTTTTAAGAAAATACGTGAGCGCCTCTCTTACGTGTATAGCATTGGAATCAAAATTTCAACCAAAAGCTTACTTGAGCCCCGCTTGTTTCACGTTGGGCATATATTCATTCCGAATGAGTCATGTCATTTAACTTATCCTGTACCCATTTGACTGCCAGTGTCTATCCAATGGCGTTGCTTGACTACAGCCTGCCCACAGCATCTAACTAGGTGCGACGTGGAGAAGCAGAAAAGCAGTTGCTCGTGGCTCAACGTTTCGCATTTAACAAACAAATCTTAATCCTATATTTCATTTTTCCGTTCCGAATATATATATTTTGACCGCATGACGATATTCCAGCTCAATAATTTTCGTTACTATGTTATCATACCAGTATGCAGAGACTTTGTGTTGCAACATTTTGGTTATCAAAAAATTCAAGGTGTGAGATACTTATGAAAATTCTGCCTCTAATGGAGTGGCCACACAACGAATCACATATTGGAACAGCAATGCGATAAACCATCTATGCACGCACCACGCTTCAGCTGGATCGTCAGGTATCTGACAGGCATCTAGGCAATATTTTCTCTTTGAGGGACTTCCAAAATCCCCAACAACTACCCCCTTACGAGCATCGTGCAAGACAGTGTTGATGTAATAATATTACTCCTGACTTACTTCAGATGAACAATTCGACATACATATCACTAATTAAAACCGATGCTTCTACGGGCGGGAACAAACAGATCAATTAAGGTCCTGACACCTCAAACAATGTCAAGCATAATTTGATTTGTAATTCCGCTGCATTCACCCATTGATGATCCTATAATACAACACGAATTTTGAGTTCACACACCAAATTAACTAGGATGGATCCATCCACTCTTACCTGCTTTTGCTAGCTACTGCTCCTGTGAATGTCTTGGACATTAACATTGTAGATTTCAAACTGTGATTTCAAGTCTTCAAGAATGCACTTGTACTGTCTAACCCGTCCCCGGTATTAATGCGATTATCACCCATTTGATGCAGCCGATGAAGGAGTCGATTACCACTGTTGTGCACGTGAAAATTACCTGGATCGCTTTCCGTGATAATGTGGCCTTACACGAAATTTGTCCGTAAATCTTTCGCCGTTGTTTTCAAGGTCCCGTATGTTTCTCTTGCGCTGGACGGCCGACCATCTTTTCCATTTATTGGTCATTACTTTTGACCCTTTTCAAGCACACTGTCCTAAGGCACTCACTAAATTGATATTGTGCCAGAGTAGTTTGTAGATTTCTGACAGGTAATCAGTGAAGACCACACAGTAGAGAATAATTTCGGAACGTATCCGCACATAACCTCAATAAAAATGAAATGCGTTTCCAGGGCCGAGAATTGTTGCAAGCAACCAGACTCGCTGACTGCCTGTTGCATTTGAAAGTTTTGATTGGTGGATCATCAATTGACGGTTTTATGACGTAATATACCGTGTTACTAGCCAAAGACTCACGTTTCGTCACACCTACGGACTTCAAGCTGCGTATATTAAATAGCCAAAAGAAAACTACCCTATGGTTAGCCCGTCTTATATAAGTTCGGTAACTCATTTTCCATACACACAGTACTTGTCGGCTTTTCATCATAGAATGACTTCACTCACAGGACAAATCTCCACATATAGATGGAGATTTTAAATGTGTTGACCCCGCTTGGTTTGTCAACCGGTGAGAAACAAACACTGCAATGAAAGCATTATTCCGCTGTGAACATAGCGCCTTCCGATTGTCAACCCGAGCTCAGTGACACAGCTAACACCTCAGTCACTAACAGACTCGCAATATGAGAACATGAAATTTTACAGCTTGTGGCAGCTTGAAGAAGACGTTACCTAGGCACAGTTTATGTGGATGCTCAAGATATCTTTTCACTCACAGACCGGTCATACGTCCCATATATTTATGGCCATTTTGACAGCAGAGTTTGTACGACATTTCAAATGTTCCTCTGGACCGTGGTTTTTCGTTAGGCATTTCGCAAATAATATGTAGTTCATTTGCCCCACTTATAATTATACATTCTGGCACATGTTGTTTGTTTTATTGAACCAGGGATTTATATAAATTAAATACGCCTTGCAAAGTCCTAGCTAGTACTACGTGTCCATCACGACGATAATGCTTTTCTATTTTTTATACAGGATAACCCAGAATTTCGTTGTTACGATGGTAACATGGAAGCAATTCATCAAAATATGAATTGACGCGGAAATTATTTTCATTTGCTGTGTTTTTGCTGCCTTATGGGGTGATCATGATTTTGCAAAATAATCACGATCAGAATTCTTATTTGAATCCTGGATATCGGCATCTCCCATTTGTGATTTCAAATTTCGGCGTAATAATGCAGATTATTCAACCGACACACACGTTTTTCGCCCGGAACCCTCTAGCAGCCAACCGGCAATAACGGAAGAGTGAGTAAGCGTCCAAAAATTTTCTGCTCATTTAGACATGAATGACGTTGAAACAAACATGTCGGTTAACTCTAAATCGAGTGGGCAAATTAAAGTCGTCGTTAGAAATGTTGGGAGCGGGTTTTGGTTATGACAAAATGCGCTGCGTGAAGAACTATCACAATCCCAAATGCATCAGAATGCATTTTAACAACCTCGTTGTGAAACTCCGTCACAATTGACACGCCTCAATTACCTCTGAGTCTGCAGCAACTTAAGACGCGAGCACTCCTGAGACAATGATTTTAGCACTGTCATGAAATGCTAAGTATATAGATTTTGGGTTATTGACTTAATAAATCAGAGTCCATGGTAAGACATTATTGGTCATAATTACTTGAGAAACCATCATTAGTAACAAAACCAGATAGTCAATCCACATCCTGTAATCCGAGATCTAACGTACAAGGAAATAAACCAAAGAAGCGAATTAGGGGATTGTATGTAATACTTCATGTGACTGATGAACGAATGTCGTGAGACGTAAGCACTTTGATTCATTAATATCACCATAATTGCAGCACCCGCTTCATCAGACGTTATAAGTGCGGGAGATTATTGGAATCTAAAGGCGGTTTAGGTTGTGGAGACGCGTATCCGAATGGCAGCCAAACTTAAATGAATTGACCATCCAACGAGATGATTTGGCAGACTTGGACGCAAATCAGACATCGTGTTGTCCCAAAGAGTGTTGTATATTCCTGCATACACGTATTTACATTAACTCGCACATTCGCACCAAAAAGCAACGGCCTTTAATTGTTCAGAATTTTCGCAGAAGTTTACTCCAATTTCTAACGTGTCACTTGCACACCATTGTGTGCACGTACAAAGAACACAGGTTTACCTACTGGCCAATCTGGAGCCAAAATTCCCGCATTTGTGTACAAATGTTAAAACACACTTCGTCAATCGCAAGTTTGTCACATCTGCAGGGATATAATAATCAGATCCAAACCATACTTCTTGGAACAAGCCCAAAACTCCAGTATATGAACGAGGTTGTCAATTACGAAATATTCCGCAATAACAAAGTACATTTTTTCTAATCGTTTTGAGTAATTAACCAGCAGCACCATAATTCGCGTCTAGGTCATTTTTAAAAGGACGTGAACAAACAACTTGCACACCGAGAAACGCTCCAACTAGAGATGAGGTCCGACAGGTCGGTCAGCAAACCGAGGGTTAAGAATTTTGGATGAATTAACTTCCGTCCTTTGACCAGATAAGTTGTTGTACATCCACAATATTCTGCTTTGCGATCAAATGATCCTACAAAACTTTACCTTCTACTTACCCACTTTCAAATTTCCAACCTTCAACTATAAGAGGGAAAAGAAACTGCCTTGAAATATAACGTAGTAAATTCAACTAACGCGAGTAATACAGTTGTATTTGCTTGGTCGATTTCCTAGCATGACCACTGTTTAAAAGTGCCTATATTTCGTTTAATCCCCACCGATCAACTCTCCTTTTGCTGAAACCAGATACAAACTAAAAACGGCTCCAAAATACGCTTCACCTATTGTGTTTTGCATTGGAGCTTTTGCATCTAGTCAGTTCACTGTGATAATGAAATTAACTCGGAGAATAGTTGCAAGTCCTCGTGTTACAATGCTGACAGACGCAGCGCATTGAAGCATTCGTGAAGTATACTAATCACTATATTCAATTGTCCACGCGATACATGAAAACCCACAGCAAGCTTGCGTTACATCATTCAGTGCAAAAGCTATCAGATACTGTTAAGTTAGCTGTCTTTAGGTAAATTTATGATATTTTTCTGACATCGCCAATGCCTACTATACATCCCAGCTTTGGGGATACTCTGCACAAGGCCATAAAACCGGCGCAAATCGTCAGCAAAAATTGTCTGTGCACCGTAAGCTAACTGCTTTTTCCATCAGCTTACTTTTCTACTCCAAAATCACTTTGAAAGGCCCCTTAAAACCCCGGGATTCCGATAAGAACAGTCAATTAATCTATGTGGCTACTGATAATACTGGCCTAATTTCATTAGTAGCAAACACCTACAAACGACAACTACACTGTGACCAGCGGATATCGCCGGTTGTTCAACCAACTTTGTTTGCAAATAAAGGTTTCGCTTTGCTGCACTATGCAAAGCTGAAGTGTAGTTCCTTCGAAGAATGCCTTGTTTTAAACCGTAATGAAGTCCTAAACCAGCAAGCATCCCAAATGAATAAAACACGAACACCGAAATAAACATCGAAATCCTTCACGAATCATCTGGAATTCAGATACTCAAACTAGCGCTGTTTTCGGCCAGCAGTTCTTCCGGCATCTCGGGCGCCGGTGTCCACCATTGCTGCATGTCATCACGAACATATAATTATTTATCGAAAATCATCAATTTGAATGTCTACGTTGACAAATCTCAAAATACACATCGAGGGAGACGTATATTTGTCGGCAACCGTACTAAAATCATAAGCACCGTATTTCTTTCTCATTATAATCCCGCTTTTGATAAGAATCACCAAATTATCATCAAAATAAGGTTAAAGACATTATCAGTATTTATTTTCCACTGAGTCTGTAATGCCGGTTATCTTGTCATGTAAGAAAATTGCGGTGAGGTTGGTTTTCTGATCCACAATAAAAAATACATGGGAACTCAACTGACGAACTCCTCAGATAGCATATAGCAATTTTTTCCGTCCTGATTTACACGGCAGCATTAATGGTTTATCTATTTTCGAATTTTGTTCCAATGCTTGGTTGCTCAGATACATGTATTTGACCTATCATGTAACCGGCAGTTACTTTAACCTCAATCATATTTTCCAAAAATGCACCTGTTGATATATAACAATATTTACCACAACAAAACTTGGCGATTAACAAAAAGCTTGCGCATTTCACTCTCCCAGCTGAACGGGTTATTTGTTCATTTTGCCGATTATCTTTGTTTTAGAAGTAAGGATGGAGTGATTAATTGAACTCGGGAGCTCGAATCTCCACAGATTACTTGAACAATGTATCCCCCAAACGCTTGTGTCAAAGCTATTGTTTGCAGATTATCATATTCTGTAATCTCTGAGTTCCATTATTCTTTCAATAATCTAAGGCGCACGAATTGAAAAAGGTTGGCTTTGGCTCTTGACGTGAGATCACCGGAACGTATGAACATCTTGATCCTGTGGCCGCACCAATAATCCCCAGTTTCCTATACCATTCACATTTAACAGCATTTGTCACATAAAACATCACGAGAATGGAGCGAGAATACGGATTTCATTCAAACCTAAGTTCAAAACCATGGAAAACTATTCCCAACAGCCCTGTAAGAAAACTGACAAATAAATACCCACAGCGGATGGTTACAGGGTCGTATCCCTTTTAAATGGCTCTAGATGAAAATTTCTTATTAGGTTTGAGCAGCTGTAAGCTGCTTATTGATTGTTGCGCGCAGTTACGGAGCAACAATGCGAGTTATATCAGACAAAGTTTCAATGCTGCACATAATATTACCTGGTTGGATTTATTGCAGCACACGTATGGTGAATCTGTCCTGTGGTAGTAATGTGGCAAATTCTTACTCGATCACGGTATATCTTTGCCTATTTATTAGGTTCAGGTCCCCAGGACATCCAAATTATGCGCCAAAATCGGCAGAATTCTACGCTGTTATATAGTGAAGCGGCAAACATTAAACCAGATAAAGTTTATCTGAAATGTGAGTGCTTGGTAATTGCTCTATATAAACTTACACGGCGTTTTAAAACTTTTTAGGTGGTCAGCAGGAGCCCTTAGGTATTATTTAGATGGCTTATAACACCCATGTGTGGTTAAGTGATATAAAATATCCTCGTCTGTTTCTCGATAATTTATATTCTGTTCATCGGGGGTTGGCTTATAATGCCAAAAGTCAATACAAGCATAATCAGGGAAGGTGATCTCTTAGGGGTGTCATTAATTTCATGGTGTACTCATGTGCATTCGTTGCTAAATTTATCTCCAAGGCCTGCAGATTAGCCGTCGGACGTACAAAGGTAAGTTATCAAAAATATCATCACACGTGAATGTTTTACCACAGAGCAAACCATGTGGTGAACATATGCACGAATAGCGCAGCGGCAGCCGCATTATGTTCGCTTACACATTCTGCTGTTCCAGTCGGCAACCCTGAAGTCTGCACCGCTGCCCCTTCCGATGTTACTTGAACCATTTTCGTTTCCGTTGAAGTTGCTGAAGTCTCCGGAGCATGTGTCTCTAAAGTAGCCTGACCACTTGTACGAGTTGAACCTTCTGGTGAACGTATCCTTAGAGTAGATTGATCACTTGAACGCGTCACAGATGGAGAATGCCTCTGGGAAGTAGGCTGGTCACTTGTGCCAGTTTCACCTTCTGGACAGAGATCCGTAGAACAACACGTTGTTATAGACGTCAAACTTTCGCCTTTATTCTCTGCGTTTTCTGGACATATTGCGCATAATCGGCTGGTTAGTGCTGTAGTGCCATTGCTGGTGTAGTAAACAATCATCTTTTACGGGAGTTAAAGTAGAGAAAGCTAGATTAGAAGGAAATTTAAACAAGGTGAAGGGCTTAAAATAAGGCTTTAAAATACTTCAGCTGATGTTTTACACACGGCGTCATATTGCACTCGCTTGGTTGTGTGTGAAGGAAAAGATTGAAGACAGCAGAATGAGCACAAAGTATTCATTTTTTGTGTTAAGGATAGGCTATACTTTCGGTGCTGACCAATTTACGATTCCCCGTTTCCAATTTGACTTCGAGATTGGAGACTTCAAAGCACACATTCCCAGATTGATATTCTTATTAGCCTTTTGTTACCAAGTGCAATTTACCATTTGTTTCGTCTTCAAGTAAACGCAGCGTGTCATTGCATGAGAAACGAACACAAATTTGTCAAATAACGTTTCCAAAAAAGGTTCACATCCAATTGCGCACTTCACACTTGTCCGATTAAAGCCTCCTAAACGGCACTTACGTTATAGGGTAACCGGGATTAGTAATATAAACAAGGTAGGGCATAATCAAGGATCTCGCCGAATAACTGATTAGGTTATTCCGTAGACATTTCCGCTAATTATTTTTGACACAGACATAATTATTGATCTCAGACCAGCCACATTGAACAAAACTCACCATACGTCAAACTTACCATACATTGTTTGTCACATTCCTCAGTAATAACACCGTCTGCACCCTGGTGAATTTTTTCTGGACAATCAATACATCGGAAACATCGGAGACCCTTGGCTGAGGCTTTAAGAACATAGTTAATTCTCACCTTCTAATATGATGTAACAGACGAGCCACAAAGTTGGTGTAATTTGTAATATCATTTGTATTGAATACTGATTAAATAATGATGTAATAAGGTAACACCAATTGCGAGATCACTTGAGTTTATATTTGCTTTTCTTAACGACCCATGTGGTATCATGTGCTTGAATGTTTCACACGCAAATGAGAAATACAACCACCTTAGGCATGTCGCTCCGTGTAGGCGTAATCACAATTCTTTCCTTATCAGGTGACCAGGCATCCTGTTTGAACAGTAGCAGAGTTGTTTTCTGGGGTGTGATATCTACGAATCTGAACAAAATTTCGTGCGCGTAAGACAATTTTTTGGGGTTATCAAACAGTTTGTTGATCGATATTGTACCCGAAATGGACATGTTGACGAGTGTGCATAACCACGATGCTTTGCTTAGAAAATATCACATCCGGTCCTTGTTACCGATTAAACCATAGGTTTACAAGTATAACGATCTGCTCAAGCTCGATTTTTATTCGATATTTTTCTAGAGTTTGCAGTAAAGATACTAGAAAACAGATTATTTGTCCTGACATTATGAGGATACACTGAAAATATTGCCTCTAAAAAAACGGTTATCTCATTAGCAAAAAAATATAATTATTTGTTCGATGTTTATCGTTGGCTAAACAATACAAACCTTTTGTCTCACATCGATCAATGTGTAGTATAATAACGCATTTCTCCTGCGCAGGCAAACGAGCCGAAGTAAATTTTGTGTTGCTAAAGAAAGGTAACTCCTCAAATCTGAAATATTCTGTGATTGTTGTGTCTTGCAAGTACTTTTCATTATCGGCTTTCAATAGTGAACCGCTTATTTTTGTCTGCCTCGGAATGTGTGAGCCTATAGCTATTTTTGTCCGCTTTGCACACTGTTACGCTTGGGCGATTAACGATCCTGACCCGAGTAATTTCTCGAAACATGTTCCCGTCGGCCTTGAGGAATCACTATCTAATTGCTCTCCGTTCAAATTAGGCTGTAAGAAGCTCCTACGTAAATGTAGCCTTCGGGTTGCAGCTAGCGTAGAACGCAAGTATTACCTAGGTAACCCCGCGCCCTGCATATAAATGTAATTAGCATTCAATATTTCGCTTTGCGCAGTTGCCAGTAATTACATATCAGCATTAGTAAGCGGATAGTCGCATTACACAGTGACAGGAATAAAAATTGCGTCACGAAAAATAGGATGCTGCTTAGGGGAGTCCCGTAACGGCGTCCCACCGACTAACAATCTCGACGCCTAACATTTCGTGCGCAGACACGTGAGTATTGAGGTAACCAAATTCGATATGAAAACGTAAAAAAACAATCATTCTTGGGTTTTCGGGTGCCCTAACAAGTGCCCATGCCTAAAAAGACGCGAAATGCTGACTTCAAACCTGGTTTCAGTTAATTTGACAAACGAAAGCAACACGTGTCAAATATATGGATATGTTTATTGACTGTGATGTGTAAGCAAATTTTCTTACAAGGAGAGATTTTAGGACGCAATAAACGCCCTGCTGCCACGGTCTAAAAGCTCAGACGTCGTTGTTGTTTCCGGAGGTTTGAATGCACATGTAGAAAAGTTTGGAGTATCTGAGACTCAATTAGTAGGTCAACGTGGATTTGACTCGCCACGTATGGAAAATGGGGAGGGATTGCTTCAGCTGTGTGCCGACCCCCCGCTACTTATATGCATCACAACCTACGCATTACTAATTAACTCATCAGCTACCGACGGTCCGGAGGAATAACGGAATGCGGTCCTTTTTATAATATATTTGTGGATTACGACCACGCGAATGTTTGCCTCGAACAGTTGTCCAAACACTTTGAACAACAATGGTCATGACGTCATTTCTGCAGTCCTTAGGTGACGTGGAACCCTGGACGATGAACGTGGAGCCGCCTACGGCCTCGTAGGTTTATGATTGTACATGTTCTCCCAAGCCCCACCGAGCCTCTGATCCGGATGACCTATCGCCTGAATAGTTCAGGGACGGGGCTTAAGCCTCCAGGCAGCGCTTGTCTGATGTGTTTGTTTGCATTTGGGAAAAGGGGCCCATCCCAGACAACTGGGGAGAGTCGGTGAAAGTACTCATTTTCAAAGAATAGGCTGGTTGTGAGTTTGGCAACCATAGGGGTATAAGCTTGACCACGGGTGTAACGAGACCACTGACATCACTATTGCTTCGTCGCCCTATGAACGCTAGTCGAACACTGACTTGAATGCAGTAATTGAGCTTCCGATCCGGTAGGAGTTGTGTTCACCAAATCTTCTTACTTCGTCAGGTGCTAGAAAAACAACGTGCATGCAACCCATGATTCTAGTGTTCCTGAGTTTCCAAGGCGCATTTGACCGGTCTGTTCTCCTTGACACAGTTGTCTACCAAGGAGCGTCCGAGAGGTTTGTGAACATAATAAGTTCGTTGTATTCTCAGACTTCTAGACGTGTGAGAGAGAACGGCGAACCCCGCAAAAGCTTCCGTACACAAAGCAGTGTCCGTCAGGGATGACCGCTCTTTCCATTCATGTTTAACTTTATGATCGGCGAAATCATGAAACGAACGCTGAGAGGTATCCAAAATCCCGTTGTTCAAATATACTGTGACGAAAACCTTGTCGATCTGGAATATGCAGACGACATTTTTTTCATCTTTGAAGAGGACGAGAAGGCGCAGGTGTTTTTGGATGAACTCACCAAGGTCATCCAGTCCTTTTGTGTACACTTTGCAGCCACAAATTGTAAGGTCGTGCTCCTGGACATGCAGTGACTGAACACGCCACTTAGAATTCAGGGACACTGGAAGTTGTGTAGCGTTTTACGTATCTTGGAAGTTGTATTAGTTCTGACTGTAGTGTGACAGAAGATGTCAGTGCATGAATCTGCGAGGCTCGAGTGGCGTTCGCTAATTTGAGACACCCATGGTGTCATTTTGTGTATCCATGAATCTCAGGAAAAGTGTTCCTCAAGCTACGGTGACGGCTGGCATGTTTTATGGATGTGAGACTTAACCTGTTCGGGGTGCGGAACTGCGACGTCTTAAGTGTTCGACAATCTGTGCCCCAGAACCATAGCTCGTGTTGGTTGTGTCGGCATATCCGTAGCCGGGTACTTCCACTGAAGAATGTGTCCAGCACCAAGAGCTGTGTTGATTGGGACGTGTGTTGCATATGCCATCGTTTTCAAAAGACAGTGCGTTTTTCCCCGCCTAATT
The DNA here is from genome assembly GCF_000715545.1 of Opisthorchis viverrini. Classification (NCBI taxonomy): domain Eukaryota; kingdom Metazoa; phylum Platyhelminthes; class Trematoda; order Opisthorchiida; family Opisthorchiidae; genus Opisthorchis; species Opisthorchis viverrini. Next base: position 514,081 of record NW_008751794.1, read on the forward strand.
CGGAGTAGTGGAAGCAGCGAGGTGGCCAACACTTGACCCGGTAGAGTGATATGAAAGTGATCACGAAACGTTTGAGTACTGTAAGTGCTACTCGCCTTCCAGGACGGGGACCGTGATCGTCACTGCACCTGGCTGCAGATGTTGCAATATATGGCTGCAATGTCAGCGGATATCTTGTTGTCAATTTCTATTCAGCTTTCCCGAATAACTCTTTGGAACCGCGGAATATTGTAGCAAGCTAATAATATGTCCCTTTCATGTCCGCATTTATCTTTATCTGCACAAAGCGGCTTTCAAATAAATCATCGTTTCACGGAAACATAGCATAAGCGTTAAACACTAATTTCATGCTGCTGATGACGATGCCTCTGGTTTGCAACAAAATTCGAGGATTATTTGAAAAAAATCCAGCCTCATAAAATTGAACAAATTGGGGAGCACAACGTTTGATGCTTCTCTTATAAAGATAAAACAACGCTCTGTTTCTGAAAATAACTGAATGCATACATATATGTAAATATTTATATTACTATTACTTATTACTTACTTACTTATTATTACTTATATTCATTATATTTACTATATCCTGTTTACACGACATGTTTGCAGAAGAATAACACGGTACGCTGTATAAGCTAACATCGTTTGTTCAGAAGGTAAGCTAAATTGGCGCACCCGGCATGTGAATTCCAAGGCTAAGTTTTTGGTGAAATAAAGCCTAATACTCAAGCGGTCGGTGTTTTCTGGTTTGCACAACTTGCATACAACATGCAACAACACAGACAAATGGAAAAAAAACTGGATAAAGTTATAAATAGGGGTGAATCTCAACTTCTGACCAGAACTCTAACATCTGCGATGAGCCGTCCAAAATGCTCCGTGACACTGGGATTTGATTACTTTGGTTTACGTGACTAATACTGTGTCATCAGGAAGCAGAATGACACATGAGCGGATTTAAAGGAAATTTAAAGGAAATATCACACTTGAGGATATAGAGCCAACAAATATGAGAAAAAGAAATCTGAAAACAAATAATCCAGAAAAATGAATACGCGATATTCTAGGTTTGAAACGTTTGCCCCTGGATTTGGTGCACTATTTATTTTTAGTTCTGCTCTCAATAAGGCTTTGACACATTTTGCCCAAAATCGCATGCTATGATTACCTTGGGGACTACAAAATCTGATTTAGACATATTTTGGACATAAGAACACAAGATTTTGGGGAATTGTGATAATTTTAGTCCAAAGTATTGACACAGATAAAGCAAAATAGTCTTTATTATGCGGGTCAATCAGAAGAAGTTTTTCCGGGTGACCGGCGATAGGTCCTCCCCACCTCAAAATCTGTGCGCAGTGCTACGATTCTTGTATCTTAGAAAATATTTCCTTAGGAAGATAGAATCCCCCACTATTGATAACGCGGGGCCGGTAATACTGATGCACAGCTTGTAAATTTATAACACCCTTGGGCAACACAAAACATAGAAATAACACTGCATCAATGAAATTTTATTCGGAACTATGTGCCCAGGGTAGGGATCGTCAACTGAATTATATGCTTATGGTCCCGTGAAAAAAATTGAAATATGCTAAAACTAGAGGGAATAATTGACTGATAGGCTCGCAAGTCAACAGATGTGGATTGTCCTGCCATTGTATTTAAAATATGTTCGGTTTTTGACATGTGTGATAAGAAGTCAAACCAACGCGATAGTGAAGAGAGTTGCGAATATGATTACTCATGCTGCATCAGAGAGACATGTACTATGTGACGAGGTAGAGGGGTACTGTTTTCGGGAGGTAACTCTAACTGCTCAACGTTTGTGATGCAGAATGATTGAGTACCATTTTTGAATATCATTGTTCTCCAATTACATTCACGATTCGTGATTTAACCCGTTCTTGAAACTTTTTAACGGGTCCACCAGACAGTAAATTGCATTCCTTGATTGTGGATTTTAGTATACTTGTAAAGCGGCAATTACCCAAATGACATATGGAGGACTGACAACTCACTCACATTTTCCAAGCATCCCAGAAACATCACTGCATAGTCCCGAATGGATGGGAGTTAAACGTGTTCCTGGGACAAGGGGTTTATTCACACAACGTTTACGACGGTGAACACGGTCCCCTAAAGAGCGCTAACAGCATTGGTCACAAACATGCAGTTCGATTATTCAGCAGCGTGGTCGTGAAGAAAGTGTTTTAATCCCGTGTTCTAAATCAAGTAAGTTAGTGATTTGAAAATAGTGAAGTGTGAGTCTTTTGTTAAGCCACTGGTGAAAATCGTTATTTTTTCTTCTGAGCCGTCGTTTAGAAATAAATATGGGTGAAAACGTAGTTCGCTATATTGTTTGCAAAACATCGGTCCAAGGAGATCACTTCCTGTTAGCTATAAATTTTGATTGCATAAACAAAATAGACAAATGATGCGTAGCATTCACCTGTACAAAAGATTTTTGGACGATTGTCAAGTCAAATCAGACCCAGGTGACATCTGTGCGACTGAATTGCAGGAAACTACAGGTGCTTGTATTGTTTTCTTTAAGAAATATACCTATTATCAACTCACTAAGCGTATGCCAATAAAACGAATCGGGTTATTTTATGCCTGTCATATCAAGCTTAAATCGCCGAGTTTGTTTCTTGGTTAAGGGCCGGAGGTATTATGCTTAGGTTAATACGACCCACAATACAGCCTACATTTGAATGCGCTGAAATGTCACTTTAAGTGACAGAAACTGAGCATCATATCTGAAGCAAAAGCATCCGAAATCTTTCTTGTTGTGTGAACAAGATGTTTCTACGTGACCTTTTGTAAGTGCTCCATGCAGTACCCATATTTTGTTACCACGGTTTTTTTTGTGACCAGTATAAGTTTCGCCCAGGCTTCAAGACTCAAAATGACTTTCTCACAATTCTGGTCAAAATTAAGAATGCAGGCTTTATACGATCTCGTGTTTTTATCTGCAAATCCCGCAGTGCCGCCAGAAAAGTCCCTAGTTGGGTGACAATCCGACAGATTCTGTGAGTGGTATATTCTCCCTCAACTTGAACCAGTAACCAATGCTTAAATTACAATTTTGTTTCACATCTAAAAACAATCTGGTGCTTACTGGAGAGCGTAATCTGGATTTTGCAACAAGTTTTTTGTAAGGAGAAGCGACATATATATGCAATGCATTTTTCGCCATGAGGACATCGAACGTTTGATCATATGCTGCTCAGTTTTTCATTTTTGTGTTCTGGCTCATTTCTACAAAGCTAAACAATGAATAAAACCACAAGTTTCTCTGAATCAATGTAGCTGAGGTTGATATAAGTGAGCTACACACAAAATGACGTAATTAAACGGAATTATTCTGCTTTACATACCTTCAAATCCACTTTGTGCACGAAATCCCGTATACGTTTGCCCATGACATTCGAAAGATTCCAGTTTGCGAGTTTGCCAGTTTGCCAGTTTGCCAGTTTGCCAGTGAAATTATGACCAAAAGGCACGATGCAAGACCGTTGATGGTACCAGCAGGAAGGTTTAAAATCTAGAAGATAATCCCTTAGCTTATTACCACCTTGAAACATGAAGCAAATAAATTAAAATATGCACTATTTGCATTGTTTGAAACATTTTGCGGGCATTTCGAGTAAGTGGAAGTTTTTTATTCATGAATGTAAGTCCATTCGAAGTTCAAGTAGGTTTCAGCCTAATAATTCCGCACCGATCATCTCTCGTTTACTTCGAATGCTGTCAAAATTGATTGCTAATATAAGTGTTTACAATGTCGGTGGTTGAATTCAGTAGTCAAATGACAGCTTGTCCGTTTATATTGTTATTCACAATGTTGTGTTTCTTCTAGCCTACCAAAAATAGCCAATATTTGGAGGAACTTTGACGCTTCTAGTTGGCTTAGTTTCGAAATTGGGTGTATTTGACATCCCGCAATCCATTTCGCCGACAAAAGCTGGTCATTTATGCGATAATGTTGAAGTCCACTTGCAAATGTGTGCAGAGATTTTGGAGTTATAAATCCGTTACCAATCCGAGAACATTGATGTTATTCATGGTATTCCCTATATTTACACGAGGCTGAAAAAAATATTTGCAATAAGAACTAAACCTAAGAATACCTTTTTAGGCATACAATCGAATGGAATTTTTGTAGCATGCTCAACTGAATATTCAAACACACGAGGATTCTAGCTGATGCGGAACTCTTCGCATTCTTTGATATAAAAGGATTTGCACACAAAAACCATAATTTACTTGGAGCTTTATTCATATGAATTTCCTAATGATAATTGACAATAAATGCCCTGAGATCCCTCTTAATTTTATGGAAAATTTTTGCTTTGCTGTTGTGAAGAATGGTCAGTTATTAATTTTGCAGCAAAGAAATAGAGTATGGGACGCACAGTTGGGCAATGGCATGGAACATTTTTGGCCACTAGTTATAGTGAAATCATCAGTCACTTGGCGACATAGCGGGCAAATTTGCTGTCCAACTGAAAAATATTATTAATCGACGTGACGTAAAATGTGTCCTCCTAAATATTGTTCTACCGCCGTTAGCTGCGTGGCCGGGCAGCTCTTCAATTGGGAAGTGACAGAAAATGACCCATAATTAATTAGCTAAGTAATGCCTAGTGAGTGAGGTTTCCAATAGTGTTATATAAAGGGTAGGGTGTAACACATGCAATCCAATTAAATGCGCTAAGAAAGGTAACACGTATGTGGAGTCATAGCTACAATGCCTATACAATTACCTACAGGTTATTTTGCCCTGAGTTCCTATAGTTTTTGTGGACCACGGATACTGATGAATCCGAAAATTCCTTGGAATTCTACATTTGGCCGTGCTGTGAGGCTAATCTTTTTATAATATATCAGTGGACTCATGTCTGTTTTGGTATTGAGTTTTACGAGTGACACAGCTGACTGATATGTTGTTCTAAAAAGGCCTTAGATAGTCTGGTATTGGATCAGCCTAAATTGTGTAGTACTCAAAACAACGCCCTTGTGACGCACTAATTTACGAAGCCTAATACAGGCTGCATAATGTTTACACATTTGTACAAAATTTCAAATGCAACATGCGTCAAGCGACGTGTGTGAGCTATGAGTGCAAGCATTGCAACAGCCCTAGGCCTCAATGATTCTCCTGTAAACTAAAAGGTATTATGTGCCTCCATGCTCTCACAAGTCATCCAAGTTGGTCCTCACATGTAGGAGCCTAATAGACGGTAAAGGTTGTTTATTTGTTAGATATAAATGCCAGCTTATTGTAGCAATCCACCGGACATGAACACCGAACTATGCGGCGATTTTTTCTGAAAAGAAAAGCATTCTTTCTACAGTCAACCAAACTCATAAGCTTACCGAATGGAAGAGGCAAAAAGGTAATTCCGACTGTGTTGTGGGCTAAAATAAGCCATTTGTTTCAAAAGGGAGAATTTTGTGATTCTTGTTCTTTTGTCGTCGCATTTTGACTGGGATAGTCTAACGTAAGGAAGGAAGAAAGACGCTTTCCATGTAAAAAACACACAAAGTTAATGGAAAATTTCTGCCGACAGCGAGGTGGCCAAAATGTTTGGAACACGAAATCCCTGACCGGAAGTTCCATGTTTCAAACTCGAACTCTGCCTATCGACGTCCCCTGTCTAGGCTTCAGCAACCTGGTAGTATCCCAGCCCTCGTGAAACCTTCAGGTGGCATGGCACTTAGGCACCGAATTCGTGCTACAGCTGAACAATTTTTTCCCGCCGACGGCGTGAAACCTCAGGTGGCATGGCACTTAGGCACCGAATTCGTGCTACAGCTGAACAATTTTTTCCCGCCGACGGCCGGCTTTTGCTTTCCTGGGGCTCGTACCGAGTTTCTGCATAACTCGTGTTGTTCTGAAAACTAAATTGCATGAAATCAGCCACCCATTGTCATCCTACTTCCAGTATCACGGAAGACTCACAGGAAGCATAGCTCGTATGAAACTGAAATACGAGGCTCCCGTTGTACAACACCTTCGGCTGAATAATATCGTACAAGATGGAATTCAGTTGGACTTCCAGTCAACACCAATTGGCGTGCAACTGAATGTAACTCTTGAAAGATGAAGGTAATTCAAACGTGTGAATGCTTCCGAAGGAGAAATTGGACTACAGATACAAATGACAAGAAATGTCCTAAAAATAATCATTTCAACTTTGATTTCAAGAGATAAAAGATATCTACCCTGATATGAGTCTGGTCAGAGTTTTCAAAGCCCCCGGAAGCAGACTCCATCGTCACATCTTTAGGTACTTTTGCCAAAACATTCCATTATTTAGTGAACCAAACATGTACCTCTGATTTTCACTTGCCGGCCTTCAAAAATGTTATATGGGCAACGTCTGAAGAAAATCATAAAATTACTGAGAGGATAATATAACGGGAGTGATATTTCTGAGAGTGCAGGAAGAGGTAGATGTTATGTCAGGAACACACGTTACACGTTCACGGTTTACAAAGGCATGTGTAAATGTTCCCAAGCCACACCACTGACTGTAACTACTCTTTTCATCTGTGCACCTCCACATAAAATCTGGCCTCTTCTTCGGTATCCCACCTAGAGCATCTGTCATAGCCGACAACGTGGTGGTAGTGAATCGTATGAAAATTTGCCAAAGCCGATCCCACGTTGACATTAGAAGCACTTAATAAACGGATTTCCGAATATAATTCTAGTGGGTGAACAGGTTAAACTTCTAAGCCCTGGGTTCCGTCTATACGCAAACTATGCTTTGTAACTTTCAATATTTGACAGTGTCCGTTACTTATTCTGTAAGCTGCAAAAACTCATGGACTTGCGGGAGCGTTTATCCTTCGATGATGTATGTTCCAGACAATTAGTCACTGTCTGTTATTGCAATAAATGAGATAATAGCGCTCACATTTTAATCCCATTTCTAGGCAGAAATGAGCAGGCAAGTATGCTTGTACTCAGCTGGTTGCACTTCATCCGCCCACTACATGTACAGGTTGAAATAATAAAGCATATACCATGCGATCCTCCACATGTTACCGGATGTGAGACAGTGTGATAGACGGCTGCTAACTGTTTCCGAGGGACTGATTGACTGATGGAGTGGCCCATGAGCAAGTAAGTAACATTTAAATCATATGCGCCATGTGTATTATTATAAATCAGCTCCGTAAGTTCAGTTGCTCTCTACTGAGCCAAAGTATCAACAAAAAGTTGTCAATCTTATTACACCGATGCTACTCAGAAATAATGCACTGTAATCAACGATTGTCTGACTGGAATGTAACTAGAACCCATATCTTGGTAGGTTAACAAAAAATAACGTTAAAGAAATTTCAGTGATGGTTGACATTAGCTGTGTCCTTCTAGAGTAAAACAAACGTCCTCATTAAATGAAGATTTTAAACTCTGCTGTAAAGTTCAAATAAGGGCCTAACCAATTACAGAAATATGTTCACTTATCTGATGCGATCTGACACACAGTGATTTTATCTTCATGAACGCAAGACTTAGCCGGAACTGAAAATATATCTTGGAAACAAGTTTACAGTATTGCTTAAGTGCTTGTCAGCACCTGATTGCATTTCACCCAATGGCAAAAGCAAAATGCTTTGGGAACACACTACACTCACAAAGGGAGATGCTACTGCGAGTACAACTAATGGGGTTCTTGAGCCAAACTTTCGGCTTCACGCGGCTATATGGCAAACCAAGATTACATCAAACACAGCATTGAAAAGCATTAAAATACCAGAGGTGGCACTAAAATGCCATGCTTCCTGCTGTTATTCCGTGACATGAAATAGTTGATCTCAAAATCCGTGAAGATCACGCAATAACCAAACGTTTAGAAAACCGAAAAATGTCATGCTTGTCAAAAATAATGGCAAACACGTCATCAGACCATTGGTGGATATATGCGCTATTACAAATCCATGGGAACATTTTATCATTCTGAACTGATTGATTACGTAGCAGCATCTTAGTTTTGTGTGGTCTAGCTAGAATACCTAATAGTATGCGATTTCGTTTGGTTACAGGAATAATGACTATCGATTAATCACATGGTTTGCAATATATGCACACAATTTTGCAACTTCCAAGCACAATGCGTTATTCGATACCTATTTAATACGCATTGAAATTCAAATACTGTACACCCATGCTTTGATAAGGGTCGCGTTGAGAAAACACTGTTCGGGCATCTGGTCAATGAACAATACTTATTCTATCCACGGAATCATAAGCATCTGGTAATAATGTATTCCAGTTCTAGTAATTACAAGGGTGCTTGGGTGTACGTGTGCTACAAGATAGTCAAAATCCACTAATTACGCCTGTTTAGGACAAAGTATCCAGATATTCTGCGTTGGCGGAATAAGATAAATTCCAAGCATCTGCACTAACATCTAAGTTGCACTTCATGTTATGCCACTGAGTTCAAAATTCACAGTTAACTCTTTTCACCTCATTGGATTCTCATTTTGCACAAAATGGATGAGTTACAACATGTGTACCTGACTTGGTCAGGTCAAATCTCCAGCACCTCTCTGTGGGTAGTCTTTAATATTGGACCTGAAACATTTCCTGGCTCGCACCGTTTGCTGCTTTTTTCGTCAACGGTTATCTTTTTCTGGGAAGACAAATGGCGGGTAGCAGTCAAAATAGCCCAGACCACACAATGGTAAGCACAATGCTCACAGAATTTCATTCGGACCTACGAGCTTTTACCTTCCGGTAGTGATGCAATATAAGTCGTTATCGTTCCATTAGAATAGATCCAAACTGGGTTTCTCAGAAGGTAGATTTATTTTCGGTATTGTATTTTCCGTATTGATTTATTTATATTCGTTGTTTTTGTCGTTTAAAAAAACAGTCTGTAAGTCATGAGTATGGACCAAGCTCCTATACGGACCTGGTAATGCCCTAGCAACCGACCACAAGAATCATCTCTTTGCGTGCATGATGTGTCTTCTTTCGGGTGCACTTAAGCTACAATAACCCGCTAGAACTGAATATCTATCCTGGAAATCTATGTATATTATCACTTAATTACTTGCTAACATTCGAGAACTTTAAGATCAATATTCCAGGTGGAACTAATGCGGCACATGCTTTGATCACGGGGAATTTTTTTCTTGCAAACACAGTTTCTAATTTAGGGCAAAGTATTCCGGAGTTTCAGTTCTATACGCAAACATGATGGTGATTGAGATGCAGCCTTCAAGTGCCGTTTCAACAGTAAATTATCTTCCACTATTCTGTAAATTGATAGAAGTTTGTCTGTTAGAAAATGTAGCAGAGCAAACAAACTTTGGTGCCAAATCGGTGTTTGAAATGCTCCCTTCAGCGGAAGCGGAGAAGATGGGCGCAACATCCTAACATCCCAAAAGCCAGGAGCTCCCAGTATTGCCCCATCAGAGCAAGGAACATTGAATCAACTGGGGCAGGTTGATATTACCAGCACGGCGAATGCCGGCGAAGGTAAACCCTCAGTAGTAATCAACAAGGGAGGGACCTACAAAACGCCAGACTGAATTTTTGCGATGGAAACCAACNTTTTGCCATGTTTGAGCAGGTGAATAGTTGAACACTTTTCAATTCCTTTTTGAATTCAACCTCTAAATGCCTGCAGGGTTGAAGCTAGCTCCGTTTCCAAACTTCTCTGCAGAAAATCATCGTCTTCAACCACCGCAAAATTCTGTTGTTTGTTGGTTAAACGAAACACCAAGCGCCGGAATGCAAATGATGATATCGGTAAAAATCAAAGGGCATGTGTCTAAATGGATATTGGGTGTCCAGCACCCTAAACGCTATTTTCTTCTTGTCCCTCACTTTGAAAAATAGTTGCCAGTACCACAAATACAAGTCAAGCGTCGTACAGTATCGAGAATGCTGGAAAGAACTGAAAACCGAAACCGAAGGCAAAGGTAATACCCGATCTACAGTCAGTTCATTCAAACAGTGGAAATCCACGCAAAACCGGTATTCATGTTCATCTTGTTTACAAATAGAACCATGGAGTTGAACGCACTGTTGTTCGCGATTATGCAACTTTTACAACATATCGTGAAATACTTTATGGATCACCCACCGAAAATGGAGCTGCCGCAAACGGAGTCCTTACGCCCGGAGGCATTTGGACGAGACGGGAATTTTGTGTTCCACCCACTAGCAGAAGCCAAACAGTTCGTTATCACTAGTGAGAGGTTCGGAACATTCCTCGACCACTGAAAGCACTGCCGGCACACCACACGGCAGAAGCTGTTGGACCTGTAGTTCTCTCACGGCGTTGTTTGGGTAACCGTCAAGCTTGACTGAGCCATAGTCTGTCACCAATTTTAGGTCAAATATGGATTCAGCGCTCTTTTGAAAATCTGCCCCATGTTTGTTCGCCTTATGTAAGTGCTGATTGGGAACGCGGGCTGTACGGACTTGTCGTCTAGGCACATTGAATGCATTGACAATTCCTCAATTTTCTATCGGTATTCACCCACTGCTCTGACGGCTACCGCACACGGTTTGCATTCAACTTCGCTCCCTCTCTGCCTCTGCGATAGGCCTTTGCACGTATCAGTTTAGAAAAGATCCCACATACCAAGTATTTGGATAGGAGCCTGTAAAGTAACGTGTCAATGCACTATCCGCCGTGCACCAGGGAAAAGATGAGTAATCCAAAGATTTATTATTTACTAGTGGTCAGCCACTGATTGTGTCAGTGGTCAGACATGCCACACTTGCAGCAACTGCGCGTTTGAGCATGCTTCCGCGATTCCGTCTTGATGGCTACAAGCTGCTTGGTTAGTTAGTCTACTTTAGACTGCATGCGCTCCACTGGTGAGTCAACACTCTTCTCTTCCGACTGCGACGTGACCGCTGGCTCCTCAGACAGTGCCCGTGACAGAAGCACAAGTTCGGCAACACTAAACTGGCCAGTCGATCTCGCCAATCGGAACCGGGCACGAAGCACAGGCTGGATACCTTAGGCGAACTGGTCAGAAACCAGCTGCTGGCATGACATTCCGTCCAGTTCCGGCAAAACCTTATCCAACGACTGCTGCGCACTAGCGGAGTACACAGTCGGGTCATATCCAAACCTCATCTTCGCCACCTCTAACCATAGCCTCCTGGTGGCTCGCCGGTGTGTCGAAAATCGCTGCAAACGCTTCATTCACGACGACCCAATCGAACTTCCGAGGCACCTTCCAGCTACGTCGAGAGCCACCTCTGATAAGGGTCTTTGGTGTATTCAAGTCACCCTTTCGGTCTCCATATAAGCCAAACACAAAATCCTCCAAGTCATCCAGCACTGTCTGCACATTCCTATTCTCAAGATATCGTGGTTACGGGGTCTTCACCTACATCCTGTTCACACGTCTCAATGAACACAGGAAATTATTTCTCGGCGGATTTGTTTATAAGTAAACCTAACTTAAGAGTTACAAGTTATTACCAGGAAATAAACTTCTCGTACGCACATCAATTTTCAAAAACTGAACACCTTCGCACGTGCCCTCGACCTGTCGTGGATATTCACTGGCTATCCGGCAATTGAAAACGAACACCGGGTTGTTCATTTTTCTGAAAGAATATGTATAGGCGGATTTCTTCATTGATCTTGGATTCTGTTGTGCTCTGTTGTGTCTCAATCCACTTGAAATGCGTCCAAATACAGCTTTGTTTGTGCCAATTTGGATGATTGTTGTGGCAGCCGAGGATTTGGTCCATATGTATCACCTTTCAGTAGACCTCAGTTTGTGGCTGTCCGTTCGGCAATCTAGTGATGAGGAGAATTTACAGATGAGCACTGATGTTGTCTGTTCGTATGGTGACGAAACGTTTGCAAGCCAAATGCCAGGCTCCGAAAACAGAAAAGCAATCTGATCAACAGCCAATATACTCACCATTGCTATCAACACATTACGAACGCAATAACCGAACAATCAAGCAGTTGCTGGCTGCTGAAAGAAATGACTTGGAAATGAAACCGCCGATGGTGTTATTAGAACATCGTGCTTCCATACAGCAATCAAGCAGTGCTGGCTGCTGAAAGAAATGACTTGGAAATGAAACCGCCGATGGTGTTATTAGAACATCGTGCTTCCACACAGCCAACCCCAGGCAAGTCCACGTTGATGCTGATATACGGTCAACAGCCCCGTCTTCCACTCGATCAGCAAATTGGTTTGTGAAAAGCAACACGCTTGCGTCCGAGCAAGGTGAAGGAAGAAAACTCTAGGTAACTTGACGGGCGTTCAGTAAACGACTAGACAGCTAAAGGCAAGAAGTATCGTACGACAATTCCCCATAGGCATGAGGGCCAACTGAAAGAATCATTCAGGAGGAGTGTACTTGAGTCGCGGATGCTGGGCAGTCGACCGCAGATTATCGTTACCGAACGCCGGAGGAATGTTTATGCACTTCAAGGCGGTCGGGGATCAATTAAAATAAATAGGACTCGGCTTCGGGAGTGGCATGATACACCCGAAGAACTGCTGTTGCTGGGGGGACATAACGGAGGTGGATGCAAATCGGTGGCGTGCGAGCGATCTGTAAAGGAAATGTTTCTAAAGACTAATACTACTGAGGAAGCATGCGCGTAGTAAGTAGGTTTCAATTATCTCCGCAATGTGACCAACTGAAGGTAGAGTTTTTATTACCCAAGGTGTGGAACTGCTTTGTGGCGCTCGTATGCAATTGCCAGGGAATCGATGAATATGCACGAAAGTTCATGATGTTCGGTGTTTGAAAAATAAGTTGCACATAAGACGTTTTTATTCCTGTCCAATAGGTTGTAACCGTTGTTCTGTTTTTTTGTAAATAAACAAATCCGCGGCGAAGGTTTTCCTCCTTTCATCAACACAAATCACAGCTAGTATGGCAACTTGTTATGCGCCGGATCTGAGTCGACTATTCTGTGTAGCATCCCATCTATTTCTTCAGGTTCTTCTACTTCTAACCGGGGTTCGTAAAGCTTTGCACCACACAATTCTTTATTATATCCAATATGAATTGCGAACCGAACGTCCCTGTTGACACAGTGCATGTACGATATTGGAAAAGCTACAAACAATTCCGCTGTCTCACCTAAAATTGTTAGGCTGTTCTGCTCTGCATTCGTTCATATTCGTTGTGGTTTTTTCTTCTGTTTAGAGAAATCCCCGAGCAGAAATGCAAACAATCTCTGTTCAGAAAGCTCAGCCCACTTCTCTCATCTGATGGGTTGTTTAAACCGTTTCAGATAGCTATCAGATGGGTCTTTTAGCAGTAACCACCATTTTCCCAAAAGGGCGCCAAAACGAGAGGGGCAACGGCGTTGCGTAACGATGAACGTGTTCCACCAAAATGTGCTCCATACTTCAACAAGATTAACTCAGTAGGTTGTAAACGTAGTTCTCGCGGTTAAAAAGGCTTATTTTAAACCGCCAATCTATTCAACGTTGGTATTTTCATAACCATTATTAGCACCAGTCAATTATTTCACACCCATTTATGGATAGACTATTTCTAACGAGCAACTTTGTAGGAGCAAGCCGGCGTGCACATATTTAGGGCAAGGCTCGACTGTGCCGGCGTTTAGAGGTTGCATTCAAAAAGGAATTGAAAAGTGTTCAACTATTCACCTGCTCAAACATGGCAAAACACGCGGAGTCCCATTAAGTAAAACGAAATCTTATACACTGCGAATTAGTATGATTATTTTCCACTTCAATCAGCAGTTTGTCTGGTAAACCCAGTATGGTTTGCTTCATATGAACCTGATTCAAAGTCACGAGCTTTCTAATTGTCAAATGATGGTCAATTCACTAAGACCCCCTCAGTTTCTAATACGCGTCAAACTGAGTCGCGACACCGGGGAGGACGAAATCTTTATCGCGCATAAACGTTCAAAATTTGGTACGTGAGTTAATGCAAAAGGGCTGTGGAACAACTTCAAGTTTTGCGCATCCTCTGACAAGCACACTAATTACTTTGTCAAACTAGCTACTGGTCTGAGTCATGCTAATCAATTTTCTTGCGCTTTGGTTGACCAGTAATATAACCAGGGTTAGGTGTGGAAAAGCTTATTTTCTGAAAATTATTTTGTGCAGTTTTGATCTCGCTTCTGTTTCTTAGCTATTGGAAAAGACAACACGTATAGGTCTTATATATCGTGAAATTATTTTTAGAAATATCCACTGTGCGCATTGGTCTGCCAACTGAAGGTCATAGGGTGAGCTTCCGCCTACCTGAAAAACTAATTTGTCCAACAAAGACTGCATTTCTCAGGTTGCGCGTGAACACAACGCCCATCGTATGAGTTAATGTTCTTGAGTTATTTCACAGAACCCTGCAGATGCCGATTAATTATTCTCGGCAGGAAAATTGTGCACAGTGTGAATTCCTGGCTTTCGTTATTTATATTATTTGAGAGTCACTTGTTTTCGTGTGAATGAATGACCGAAAAGATTAACCGCTGAATTTGTGATCCTGTGCAAT